>NC_056691.1:91121309-91343809 GCF_018350215.1 Panthera leo | reverse complement strand
AAAGGGCAGAGCGTAAAAAAGTACTCAAAGGGGGCGCCTGGGTGGCTCAGTCGGTTAAGCGTCCGACTTCGGCTCAGGTCTCGATCTCGCGGTCCGTGAGTTGGAGCCCCGCGTCGGGCTCTGGGCTGATGGCTCAGAGCCTGGAGCCTGCTTCCGATTCTGTGTCTCCCTCTCTCTCTGCCCCTCCCCCGTTCATACTCTGTCTCTCTCTGTCTCAAAAAAATAAATAAACGTTAAAAAAAAATTAAAAAAAAAAAGTACTCAAAGAAAAAAAATGGCTGAAAACTCTCCAAATCTGGCAAAAGGTACAGACCTGCCTATGGACTCAAGAAGCTGAGTGAACCTCGAATAGTTTAAACTTGAAGCAATGCACACCAAGACGCATCACAAACGCCAACCGCTAAACACCAAGAGAGAAATCTTGAGAACGGTAAGAAAGAAACATCCTTTATCAAAAACTATTGAGAAAAAAAAAATAACAGCAGATTTCTCGTTGGGAACTATGGAGGCCACAAGGGAGTGGAATAACATTTTTAATGGGCTAGAAGACAAAGCTGTATGGGGTGCCTGGGTGGCTCAGTCATTTGAGCGTCCGACTTTGGCTCAGGTCATAATCTTGCACTCCGTGAGTTCGAGCCCCATGTCGGGCTCTGTGCTGACCACTCGGAGCCCGGCGCCTGCTTTGGATTCTGTTCCTCCCCCACTCATTCTCTGTCTCTCAAAAATAAATAAACATCAGCAAAAATATATTTAAAAAATATAGGAGAAAAAGCTGTCAATCTGGCAAACATACCCACCAAGAAGGATAAAGACTTTCTCAGATGCAGGAGAGGAAACCATTCGTGACCAGCAGAACTGCTTAAGAGAAGTTCTCGGGCAAGAGGGAAATTTGGAATGTCAGGAATGACAGAAGAACAACAGACATTGTAAATATTTAGGTAAATGGTCTGTTTTTTCCTTTTAATTTTTAAGAGATGTGTGTGATGGCTGAAAGAAGGAAACACTGCACTGTCTAGTGGGATATTCAGTGTCTTTGGTTCCGATTCACGTGACAACTATAAATAAAGAGACCGAGGCAAAGGGACCAATGTGCTGGTGAGGTCTAAAATATTGACATGCTGTGGACTGTGAAGTAAACTTAGAAATATACTTATTTTAGTCCCTAAACAATCCGCTAAAAAACTATACACCCAGGGGCGCCTGGGTGGCTCAGTGTCCAAGTCTTGATTTTAGTTTGGGTCATGATCCCAGGGTCGTGGGATCGAGCCCCACCCCAGGCTCTGTGCTGAGCGTGGAGCCTGCTTGAGCTTCTCTCTCTCTCTCTCTCTCTCTCTCTCTCTCTGCCCCTCCCCCACTCAAGCGTGCTCTCTCTCTCTCTCAGAAAACAAAACAAAACAAAAAACCACACACACAAAACACATAGTCAGAATTCCCAATAGATAAATTACAATGGATCATTAAGAAGTATTCAAACAAGTTTTGGGGTGCCTGGGTGGCTCAGTCGGTTAAGCGTCCGACTTCAGCTCAGGTCACGATCTCGCGGTCCGGGAGTTCGAGCCCTGCGTCGGGCTCTGGGCTGATGGCTCGGAGCCTGGAGCAGGCTTCCGATTCTGTGTCTCCCTCTCTCTCTGCCCCTCCCCCGTTCATGCTCTGTCTCTCTCTGTCTCAAAAATAAATAAACGTTAAAAAAAAATTTATTAAAAAAAGAAGTATTCAAACAAGTTTTTAAGGCATGAAAAGATAAGTAGAGGTAAAAGAAAAAAACAAACAGAAAATAAATAATAAAACAATAGACCCAAATCCAGACATGCCCATAATTATATTACAGGTAAATGGCTTCCCTAGACTTGGCAAGAATATATTTTACACTTATAAATTAGTTAAGGGGGTAGTTACCATGTTATGTGTTCTGTACGCAACAAAATAAAACATAAACAGCCTACACACAGCAAAGAGAAAAGACAACTTGTCAAAATGGATTAAAATCCATGACCCAGCAATAGGCTGTCTATAGCAAGCTTCAATTATGACAGAGGTGGGTTAAAAATCAAAAGATAGAAACTGATATACAAATACTAGTCGAGGAGGCTGGCATGGCCGGGTTAATATCAAAGCAGGTGCCAGAACAGAGAAAACTACCAGGGATCAAGAGGGACATTACATACAGATGAAAGTGTCCATTCACCAAGAGGCCGTAGCAATCGTAGACGTCACAGCGTAGACTTAACAGCGGACTTTTAGAGTGCATGATCAAAAGTGTTTGAGCCAAGGGGGTCCTGGGTGGCTCAGCCAGTTGTGTGTCCAACTTCGGCTCAGGTCATGATCTCACGGTTCGTGGGTTCAAGCCCCGTGTCGGGCTCTGTGCTGACAGCTCAGGGCCCGGAGCCTGCTTCGGATTCTGTGTCCTGCTCTCTCTCTGCCCCTCCCCCGCTCATGCTAGGTCTCTCAAAGGTGAATAAACGTTAAAAAAAAAAAATTTTTTTTAAAGTGGTTGAGCCTTAACCAATGCCTCACCCCTACTACAAACACGAACTCGACCTGGATGGCATATCTGATTGCGAAAACGTAAAACAATGACTCTTTTGGAAGAAAATCTTTGTGACCGTGTGGATTAGGCAGACGGTTAGATATGATGCCAGACACACAATTAATAAGAGAAAAAAAGTCATAGAGGGAACTTCATCAAGGCAAAAGAAGCTTTGCTTTGTGAAAGACCCGGCCAGGCGAATACAGACGAGACCCGGACTGGCAGAGAACGTTTGCAAATTACACGTCCCTCAAAGGATGGTGTCCGCCCTCTGGAAGTAACTCTCGCTACTCAACAATGGGAAGCCGAGCCATGTAAAAAAAATAAGCAAACTGTTTAAACAGACACTTCACCAAAGAAGGTACAGAGAAACGCACATCATTAGCCACAGAGAAATGCAAGTCAGAGCCACAGTTCGATACCCAAAACAGTTGGAAGCAGGGCTCAAACAGATGTTTACGCACCCAAGTTCACAGTGTGTAAACAGATATTTACGCACCCAAGTACACACAGGCTCTCTTGTTCACGAGAGCCAAAAGATGGAAATAACTCCGCTGTCCGTCAGTAGCTGCCTTACAGAATGCGGCAGACCCATGCAACGGAACACTATTCATCCGCTGACAGGAGCGGAGTCCCTAGCGCCTGCTAGAGCGCGGACGAACCTTGAAGACATCGTGCTAACAAGCCAGACACGCGGGGACAAATGCCGTGTGATTCCATTTATGTGAAATGCCCAGAATGGGCAGATCCGTCGAGAAGGAGGAGAGAGGTTATCCGGGGCAGGGGCGTGGGGGGGAGCGGGGAACAGGAAGTTTGTGTTTAGTGGGTCGAGTTTAAGATGCTGAAAGAGTCCTGGAAATGGACAGCGGGGACGGCCGCATGCCCACGTGCTGATTGTATTTAATGCCACTAAATCGTATATTTAAAAAGTGGCTTAAAGGGCCAATTTTATGGCGTGCGTATTTGGCCACGATAAGACCGTGGGCAGCAAATCCACAATGAGAGGCCACTGCGTGTTGATTAGAAGGGGAGGGGATGGGAGAGCCTGACCGGGCCGGGTTCTGGTGAGGATCATAGCCGCCGGGGCTCCCACACACCGCTGGCGGGACAGCAAAATGGGGCAGCCGCTCGCTCTGCAAGACCGTGTTGCCAAAAGATCCAGCAAAATCCAACTCCCACGTACTGACTGGAGAGAACTAGAAGTTCATGTTCACACAAAAGCTTGTATACCAACGTGCATAGCGGCCCTGTTCACCATCGCTTCAGACTGGCAACAACTCAGAGGTCCTTGAGCGAGCACACCGGTAAAGGTGGGCCATACGGGCAGTGGGCCACCACTCGACAGTGACAAAGGACAAGCCGGAGGCACAACCACGTCGGTGACGCTCAGAGGCATCATGCTGTCCGGGGGAAGCCAGTCTCAAAGGTCACACCCTGTGTGATCCCATCTAGAGGCCATCCTGGAAGACGCAGAACCCTGGGGACATGGAACGGGTTGGTGACGGCCAGGGATGGGGGAGTCAGGACTGCAAAGGGGCGACAGGAGGGAATCTCGGGGTTTGGAATCTGACAGTCCCGGTGACACAGGTGTATTCGTGTGCACAACTCCCAGAACTGCGTGGCCTCCCACATTCAATTGTATGACAGATTTACAAAGAAGAAAAAAAGATTGTGGACACCTGTGCCTTCTGGGTGCTTCCTGGGTTCCAGGCCTGGCACTAAGTGCTCCGTGTTATTGTGTAAGAATCCTTGGAACACCAGACAAGTCGGTCTGCCCATTCCCATTTTACAGATGAGGAAACTGAGGTGTCAGGACGTGCCTGGGCGTGTCTGACTGTGGAACTCACACTTGCAGCCACTGCGCAGTTCCGAGCCTCTAAGAATCAACTACTGTGTTCACACTGTGATTCCGCACGTTGAGAGCTGGGTGTGGGCAGCCGAACTCACTTGATGGAGGCTTCACGGAGCCTGGGAAGATGCCCGAAGCCTTTCCAGGGGCCTCTCCGAGTGTGGACTCGGACACCAGACAGATCATCGGGGGGAGGCCCAAAGCGGAAATGCCAAGGGATGGATGGACGCGCATCCCAGGACAGCCGGAGCCATCTGGACGCCGGGCCGGCAGAGCGGCTTCCTAGCCCCATGGGGCTGCCACAGGCCCTACCGACGGGGCACCCCCAGAGCATCGAGGAGGGGAGTGCTGGCCGGAGGAGGCCTCCTGCGGGCTCGCCATTGGGCAGGGGACCTGGGAGCGCTGGAGAGAGTGACGCTCCGTGGGGTGGCCGGGGGGACCCCGGGCCTGGCTGAGATCTCAGCCAAGGGGAGAGAGAGCAGTCACATCAGGACTAGACATAGGACCCTCCAGATGGCCAGTTACAGTCGAGACCCAGAAACACTGGGGGCCCGTGGGATTCTGCCCCGCCGTCCAAGGGGCCCTTTGCCCAGCGAGGAGCCTAGCGGCCGAGGGCCTCCAGTAGCTGCTTTCACGAGGGCGTCCTCCGCCCTTACCAGCCTCCTGCCGTTCCTTCACCCACCAGCGTCTGCCTGGGCCACCGGGGGCGGGGACCCTGTGCTCTGAGATCAAACTCCTCCTCACTCAGGACCTGCTGGAAGCTGCCAATCCCCCAGAGTAGGCCCACCCCCTCCCAGCAGCTCCTAATGGGGGTGGGGCCACATGCTGCAGACCCATGATGCCTTTGCCACCAGAAACAGCCCTCCAAGGCGGTCTGTCCCCACGCCAGCACCATTTTTCGGGGGAGGAAGCAGAACCCAGTGTCTGGGCCACTCCGAGAGACCCAGCCAGTCTTGGGGACCGCGTGCAGTCTGAGCCCAGAGCCCTGCTCTTGACCCGGTTTCTGCTGCTGCCCCAGAAGTTTGGTTTCCTTCATCCTCTGGGCTATCATCGTGACCGTCTGCAAGCTTGGTGCTCCCCTCGCCGTGGGGTGCTGGGGGCTCGCCTCCCCGCCCACCGAGCTGTCTCCAGGCCTCAGGCAGCAGGAGGCTCTGAGCATCTCCGGCCTCCCTGGTCTGCCTCTGAAGATCATGCTCTCCCGCAGCTTGCTGCCTGGGCTCCCCTCACCCCTCCCAGCCCGTCTTCCATGCTCCCCCAGCCTCCTCCCATTTGCTTCCCCCCCCCCCAACCATTGGCCTTTGTTTACGCGGCCTGTTCTTCTGCCCCCAAATGCCTGCATCCTGCTTTGGGGGCAGCCCCTGCATTTGGGGTGCCTCTGGTCAAACGGCATGTGGGAAGGCCTCTTTGACTTTCTATCAACCCACCAGCAAGGCTGCCTGTCCCCCTAGACAGAGAGCTCCCAGAGGGTGGGGACCACGTGGGGCCAGCCTCCTATCCACATCTCCCGGCAGCACCAGGGGTGGTGGGGGGGGGGGGAGTGAGGGCCAGGTAACCGGCTTGACACGAGAGAACAATTGCGACAGCTCATCTGAATCCAGCGTCCCTCTCCCACCGTGGGCGTGAGCGAGACCCATGCTTATTTTCTTTAGTGACAAAGGCGGGACACCGGTTGGACGAATTTGGGCAACATACAAGCAAGGTTGACGGCGGCCCCCGCGGTCCTTCCCCCTGGGTGCCCCGTGGTCGTTTCTGTGTCCTCCAGAGCCTCTGCTCTAAGGTTCTTTCTCTTTCTCCCCACACGTAGCTTTGTTTTACAAAAATTCTGTCATCTCTCAAAATGCCATGACCGCCCCCGCCCCCACCCCCACCCCCGGCACGGCCTCCCCAGCTACCTCATTCATTTGGTGGCTGCAGAATGTTCCAGCATCCGATGGAGCATGACTGACTCACCTCTTCCCCTCGGGATGGGCATTTAAGTTGTCTCCAATTATTTCATCCTTATAAATAACGTTGCCGTGGACATTCTGTCACAGCCTTGTGCCGCCTGCAGTGGTTTCGGGGGGGGGGGCGGGGGCGGTCCCTGGGAGGGGTTACTGCAGGGTCTGTGTGCTCTAAACGGGCACTGGGGTCTGTCTTCCATTTCGGTTTTAGGGAGCACCGCTCCTACCCTTTCAATGACCTCCTCCATGCTCACGGTCCCCGACAGCTTTAACATGAGACCCCGAGATCGACAGGGAATCTAAGTCTGGGGCTGGAACTATCCAGAACCGTCCACCCCCCACCTCCTCTGACCCAGACAACCCAACAGCCCCAATTTGAAGCCTGCCCCCTGCTTCCCAAAGTAGAAGCATAGAGGGCAGGGACCTGCCCCAGCTGCCTGCGGGCTCTGGAAACAACAGGGATCGGGCCTCCGATTCTGTCCCCCAAGGTGGGGCTCACGCAGGAAGACAGCTGCCAGCTGCGTTACCCCAGGCCTCCGAGCTGCCTTGGAGAAGATGGGGCTTCATTCCCTTCAGTTCCGTAGCTTGGGGGGTTGGGGGGGGGGTCTATTTAAAGACCCCGGAGGGAAGGGGTGGGTAGACAGAGGGGCCACAGAGGCTCTTTGGGGGAGCCAGGGACAGAGGGAGCCAGCCTGCAGCTGGTGGGGAGAGCAGCTGGGCGCCGCTCGGACTTTGGGACTTTGGCCTTTGGCGTTCCCCCCTCCCCCCATGTCAGCTTTTCTATTTTAGGCGGCTGGCTCCTCCTCGTTGCAGCCAGCCCGGGAAACCCAGAAAGGTGGGTGCTGGGGGGCCGGGCCCCTACGCACTCGCGCTCACCCCGTGGGCTTCCGGGCGCAGGTGAGGGCCGCACCCCAACAGCGGGGCTCCTGGACCTTATCCCACAGAAGCGTTCATAGTCACCAGGCCCCGGGGACAGCCCAAAGGGGCAGCCAGCACTCTGAGCACCAGGGGAACGGACTGGAAAGTGCTTGGTGGGGCCAGGAGCCATAGCTGTCGGCGGGAGACGCAGCCTGAAAGCTGCTGGGATTACTGGCATCCGTGGGAGCAGCGTCCGCAGAGGGGAAGGGCCCCCGCGGGTCGGTACCCTGTACCGGGTGGGCTCTGGGGGCGGGACGAGCGGGGTCCAGCCCCAGCTCCGTCATTTCCCCGCAGCGTGGCCTGGGGCAAGGCAGGGGCCCCCCCGAACCTCCATTTTTTTTCCTCATCTGTAAAGATCAGAATAGCTCACGACCATGTTTGGGAATTCACAAGGCTGTATTTGACGTCCTTAGACGAGGGGACGGCACACAGTAGGCGCTCAGTAAGAACAGCTGCGGGGGTTTTAATAACATGGACAAATGGAAACAGTTGGACGTGACAGGGGAGTGCAGGGGGGAGCACTAGTGGCCCCATTTACATTCCTTAAAAATGACCCGGTAAACCGCTGGTGCAGAATACCCTCCCCCCCCCCCCCCACCCCATTCCAGAGCCTTGGAAAACCCCGTTCGTTTCATCTCCCGATTTCCATGTGGCCGCTCAGGTCACAGGAGCTGCTTTTTTTCTCACTCATCGGGACCCTTCTCTAACCAAGGGGATTAGCCCAGCGGAGGTGGGGAGGGGATTTGCAGACCGGAACAGGTGGGGCCTGGCATTGGAAGTCTGAGCCGCATTCCGGGGATTCCTGCTAGATGACCCGCCCAGTCTGGCCTGGGGGGGTGCCCTGGACTGGTGCCCTGCACCCAGCACCACCTGGAGGGGGCCCTCCCCGGAGACGTCCAGGCCTGGAGGAGGGTGGAAGCTGAGAGCAGCCAGATTTAGTTGTGGGGGCTTTGGGGCAAGGTAGGTTAGGCTTAAATCCAACAGGAAGTGAAAGTGAATATTCCAGGATTCATTCGTTCAGAGGGTCTTTATTGGGTACCTACTGAGTGCCCCTCCCAGCAGGCACTGCGGCCCTAAAGGGTTCTCCCTGCTCCCATGACCCCATATGAGGGCGGTGGAAAAGTGAATGGACTCTGATGAGGGCCACGGTGCTGGTAGGGACCGGAAGGGACAGAATGTGGATTGAGCCTAGTGTCCTCGAGGAAGGGACAGTGCAGGGGACCGTCCTGGCTTCCGTGGAACAAGGGGCTGCCGGGAATGGGGGCTTTCAGTTCTAAACTCAGGCAGTGCCAGGCAAACTGGGCTCTCAGGCACCCTTGGGAGGGAGTGAAGGACGGATGTCCAGGAGGTGCAGACTGGGCAAAGGCTGAAGGAGGAGGGAATGTGACATCAGGACCCGGTCTGACCTGCTCCCTCTGTACCTGGGAAGTAGACCGGGGAGGGAGAGAAGAATGGTAGGACGAGAAACGGCTTTCCGGATACTGGGGTTGGGAGTGGATTTTTGGACTCAGGTCAGCTGAAGGCCCACCGGTACCCACGGGATGGTGGGCAAAACACCCGTCCTGATGGACCACGGGCAGGGACGGGGGAAAAGAGAGGAGAGCCCAAGGAGGGGAAATAGGGACAGAAGTCTCCCAAACCAGCTGTCCTGGGATAGTTACCTGGGGGGAAGGGAATTAACACAAACCCCCACTGACCTGGGCTGGCGGGAGCCTTGGGGATCTCTAGGCAGTGACAGCGACTCCCTGGAAAATGGTGGCCCAGCAGAGGCGGGCCGTCTAGTCTGGAAAGCTGGCGAACAGTTCCTGGAAGCCCTGTGTCCCTCTTCTTCTGCAACCCTCCCTCCTCAACTGCCATCGGAATCCAGAGCCCTGGGCTTGGCCATTAAAGGGCCAGCACTTCCATCCCCCACCCGCCCCCCAGCCCTCTGCCTGCTACACAGAGCATCTCAGCATCCCTGCCACGCGGTCTGTTCCTTTGCCACCTCCCGGCAAGCCCTGCGGATTTGGCAATGCACTGTTCCTGGTGAAATACTTATCACCGGGTGACCAAATACGGTTTTTCAAGGCCTAGAAGAAGGTGATGTTCTTAGTTTCAGCTCTGCCACTGTCATAGAGCCTTGCTGACTGCTTCTGTGGACACAGGTTGCTCTCTCTTCTTTTAAGACCCTCGGTGCTTGCTTCTCCCTCATTCACTCATCCATCCACCCAGCGTTTATCTGTGTATCCTTCCATCCTTCGTCCATCCATCCATCCATCCATCCACCTGCCATTGTGTATTGTGTCGTCTGCCGGTTGGGAGTTTGGGCTCTGCCTGGAGCCAGTACTGAATTCCACGGTGGTGCCCGTGGGCACTTGGGCGACTTCTCAACCTGAGACTCAGTTTCCTCATTGTGAAAAAGAATAAAGGCGCCCACGGCACAGGCTTGTTGTGAAGGTGCGGGAAACACCATGCGACAAACTTACCAGAGAATGGAGCCCCCAGGCGCTCCCCCCTCTCTTCCTCCTCTCTCCCAGTGCCACCTGCCATGAGTGCTGTGAGGAGCCTGGTGGAGGGACCTGGGCCAGTGGGGAGGGTGCCCAGACAGGTTCAAACTCTCAGGCTGATGAGACAGCCTTGAGAAATGTTGTCTCTTACAAGCATTGTTCACGGAAACAGGTTCATTTACCAATTAGCTGCCGTTGGCCAAAGAATGGTCAATATTCTGGAAAACAAAACAAAACAAAATCTCCAAAATGCTCTTCCTTTCTCTGTGGTTTTTATTCTCTCTTCCATTTCCACCTGTGATTTTTCTGAGCCCGAACACATTTCGGGAGGGATATAAAAGGATTTAAAATTTCGACAATAAAGGAAATCACCTTTTACTAAATTGCTTTACCTGCTGTGTTGTTTCTAGTATTTTAGCTGTGACCGCAAGGATTGCTCGCAAGAACTCTTAACAGAGAGGATTTTCTCATTTTCATTAGAAGGCTTTATCTCCTTGGGCAAGACCAACTGACTTGGGAACCTGGTTTGAGTTCTGAGATCTGGAATCTTATCCAGCTGTCCAGATGGTGGGAGGGCTGGGAGTATTTTTGATTTAGGGCAGGGATCTGGGGTGCACAGACTGGGGGTGGTGCTAGGCTAAAGGGGGTAATCCGGTAAACTTTGCCATCAGATTTTGGATTTGGCTATGAGAGCAATGGGAAGCTGGCTGTGAGTCTAAAGTCAGGAGGGGGGACAGATCGGAGTTGGGGTTTGGGCTCTGTCTGTGCTTCAGAAAGGTTTAGAAAAGGCCCGCTGGAAGGCCCTGGGGCAGGGATGGAGAGAAATGGATGGCTGATACAGCCGAGAGGTGATGGATGGGTGTCCACGAGGGGCTCAGATTCTGGCCCAGGTGGCCAGGTGCAGGGAGACGTCCTCTTTCATCCCGAGCCGGCTTTGTGAACATCTGTAGTCACAGCCAGAAGACTCCATGGCACCTGGCCCAAGGTGACTACGGCTTCCAGGCACAGAGATCCACACAGAGCCATGCTAGCGCCAGACAGAGACTTCCTGTCCCTGCGTCCTCATCTGGAGGCGCCTGCAGACAAGCTCCTGTATCTGTGACAACCACACACTTGGTTCCCTGGGCATTTCCATATCAAATGCTATTCTTTTGTTTGCGTAGGTTCCTGCGACATATTTGGTGTTTCCATCTTTAGTTGGGAAGTAAGACTGCACGTTATGCTGCCTGGGTTGGGGTCGCGGAGCTGGGGAGACCAAGACCGCCCCCGAGACCGTAAGACTCACGCGGGTAGCGGGAGGGGGGCAGCGGGTGAGAATGCACAGGACTTGGGGGACCAGAACACGGGCTCCAACAGGTTCTCCGTTTGCCCCAGCCCTCCCCTCCGAGGTTCCCCTTCCCCGTTTGTAACTGACGGTGACACGCTGTCTGGGACCCCACCTTGCAGACAGCAGAGAGGCCTGCACGCGGGGACTGCTGGTACGGACTCGTCCCTGACCGTGGCTTCCCGCGGGCACCGGCACCCCTGGCCTTGTGGGCTCAGGGTCCTCGCTTCCGGGGGGTGGGAGGCGGAAAGGGTCCCTGTGTGCCGAGGTGCCGGGCATGCGTGGAGCGATCAGCCCGGGCCGGCTGCTGTGCACGCGCTTGGCTGCCGCTGGCAGGTGCGGGAGCGACGGCGAAGCGGAGCGGCGACCCCAGAGTGAGGGTCTCGGGAGAAACGGCCGCCCCTCGACTCCTAGGGGGAGGGGCGCCGCTGCAGGCCGGGCTCAGGAGGTGAACTTTCGAGGGGCACACTAGCACTTTCCTGGAGGTATCATCATACTTCCGTTTTTGGATTGCAGTAGAAAGACCTGCACTGGCCAATTTTGGGGTTACCGCTTCGGAGGCGAAGGCAAGCTCTGTAAGCCGATCCTTTAAGGCGTCTGGCCTGCCCGAGGTATCCTGACCCTCGCCGCTCCCCGTAGTACCCCTCAGAGAGGCCGGCTTTGTGCGCTCGCCCCGCCTCGCCGCCGCCCCGCCCCTCGCGCACGCGCAGGCGCACCGCCGGCCCCCCCGCCCCCCCCCCCCCCCCGCGCCGCCTCGTCCAGCTCGGCCCGGCTCCCGCCCAGGCGGCGGCGACGCGACGCCCCGAGCGCCCGCCCCGCCGCCGCGGCCGGCAGGTAAGCGGGGCCGCCGGGCAGGGGACCGCACTCGGGCTGCGGGCGGGGGCCGACGCCGGCTGCGCCCCCGGGTCGCCCCGCCGCCGCACGTGTTCCGGCGGGTTGGGCCCCGGTCCTGGCCCAGCCCCGCCGGGGCCCTCTCTGTGCAGGCGCCCAGCGCCCCCACCGCCTCCCTTCCGGGTGCCCGCTCTGCGCCCCCGCGTCGAGCCCCGTCCCCCGGGGGCGGCCCCCTTCCCGCACTCAGCTTCCGTCCCCCCCCTCCCTAAACGTGTCCTCACGGCCCCCCTGCGCCTCCCGGGGACCCCCGGCGCTCACCCGAGTGGCCACTCCCCAGGGCCCCCTCCCCCAGCGGCCAGGTGACAAGCCCTCAGCCCGGGGACTGGGACTTATTTCTGCAACCAGCTTGCGTCTCCCCTGCTCTCCGCTGCTGCAAAGAAAGACCCCAGACCCACCGACGGGTACCTGGACGTGGCGCGCGGACCCGTGACGCCCTCTTCTTCTGCAGAAACGCCCCCTCCCCCTGTTGCTCACCCTCAGCCTCTCCCCCGAGAACCCGGGCTCCCCGGCTGTGCGGAGAGACCCCGGCTCCTGCTGTAGAGCCTCGGATCCTTCCATTCTGGTGCGCCAGAGCCATGTTGACTGATGGCAGAGACGCTGCCTACTAGCCTTCTCGTGCCAGTTTCTACCTTCCCAGGTCCGTTTACCGGGGCCTTCAGACACTCTGGCAGGTGCCGTGCTAGACACTGCCTGCGAGGTTGGCCCGGCCCCGCGGGAGACACATAGGGAAGCTAGAATTCGAACAGGTTGCAGAACAGGTGGGGGGAGTCGTATCGTATTCCCCCACTCTTGGTCCGGCCACCTGTGAGTCGCCAAATTACCTCCCCTGTGGGCCGCTTCTCTGGGGTGGAATCCAGGAATCTGCGTTTCACAAGCAGGTCAGGAGAGCACTTAAGTTTGGGAGCCTCAGCCTTGGGTGGTCCGGCTCATCAGGGTAAGAGACCTGTGGGTGGTAAGAGGGGGCAGGCGACACCGTGCTCTGGAGGTGGGCTCTGAGCCGCCTTCCCTGCAAGCCTGATTGCCTTCACGTTCTCCGACTCTCCTTACGAGCTAGTCCCTAACCAACCTCCCAGGTGCTTCCACGGAGTCACCTGAGGGCTTATGGAAAATGCGAGGCTCTGGCCCCCTCTTAAATGAAAACCTGGGGCGTTGAGTCCAGAAATTGGATTCTTAGAGGCCCCCCTGATTTTTTGCATGGTAATGTTTTGCTAGCGCAAGGGATCCGTGGATGGGGCCAGAGCAGGGAGGGGTTGGGCACCTTTTCTGTAAGATTAGGTATTGTATCCTCCGGTCCTCACCAGAGGGCGGGCAGTTTGCTGGACTCACGCCCCACCTCCTGGTGGGTCTCGATTTTTATGTGAAAAGGAGCAGGTCGATTTTTATGTGAAAAGGAGCAGGTCGGGGCTCCTCGAGCTGCCGAGCTGCCTCCCCGTTTTCCCTAGAGGAAGCTTCTTAGCTTCTCCCTGCCGGTTCTCACTGCCCTCTCTTCCCCACGCCTCTTTTAACCCTTGCTGGTACCTTCTTCAGACGCTAGGTTTGGGAAAAGTCTTGGCAGCTCTCTTCCTTAGCTTCCCCCCTCCCCCACTTGTCCATCCCACCTAAAGGAAGGCAGCACTTGGATTAGCTGGCACAGCCAGGTTGCTCTAAATTTAATCACCAAGTAGCTAGTGTTTACTGAGCACCAGCTTGGTGCCAGCACTCGGTTCCTGAGCGCGTTTGTGGGACCTGCCCCTCCCCCACTCTGGTCCTTGGGCTTTGGGCGCAGCACCATCCATCCTTGGGTGTGAGCCCCAGGCCTTGCTACAGGTAACCGTTGGTGGCCGCATCTGTGCTCTGCTCAGCTGTGTTGCCTTGTAATTTCTCTGCCCTCCTCTGGGACGAAGACTTTGAGACGTGCTCTTTTTCGGTGGCTTCCATTTTGCCTTGGTGTGCCGAGTAGTCAGGCAAGCCTTCAGTTGTAAGTGCTAGAATTGACGACGACGACGACGCGTAAATGCTGAGACGGACGGCAGGGCAGGCTTGTCTGCGAGGATGTCTTGGTGGCTCCCCTCTTGAATAACGTCTTCCCTGGTCTTGGAATCGCCAGGTGCGCTTCTGTGAGACGCATGCAGGCTGGGGACGGGGTCTGTTCCCCTGATCGCCCGCCGTACGGCCCGGGTGGTTCCATTGTCACGCTGAAACCTAATTGAGCTGCAGCGTGGGCACTTCGGGCCTCTGCAGTCAGGCAGGGCTGGCTCTGGTTTACGCTTCCCGGTGGGGTCTTGCGGTCCCCTCACCAGGGACAGCGTGCCTTTTGCGCTGCGGGCATCCTGGAGGCAAGCTTCGAGTCTGCGCCCAGCACCCAGAGGCCCAGAAGCCCCCCCCGGGGAGGCGAGGACCCCTGGGGGGGCTGCTCTTGTGTGTTTTCAAATACGGCACTTAACCCTGCTGAGGCGCTTGTGAGCATTTGGACGCGTTCCCAAATTTCTACACCCTGCAGCTCGGTCTCCTGTAATTTGGGTGGGTTTGTTTTTCTAACGTTTCGAGGGCTCTTTGAAAAAAATTGCATTTTGTTTGCCTGGACTGGGCCGCATTCCTACGGACCCGGGTAACAGTAGGGGGCACCCTTGAAGCTGGGGCCTTGGATTGCGATCACAAAAGGGGCTGGGGCAGGGCGTCCACCTCTGAGAAGCGTTTGTTAGCCTCTGAGAAGCGTTAGCGCAGAGCGAGGGCCAGCGCTGGCTTCCTCGTTTGGGACCGGCGTGTCTGCTACAGGGCTCGGCGAGATGGTCAAAAGGTTTTTATCCTTTTCTCTGGGAGTTACTTTTCACAATGTGCTTTGTTTATGGGCCTTAGTCTCCCCCTGTAGGTTTTGAGTAGCAGGCGGCTCTTCCTTCCCACTGTGAGTCTGCGCTTGGAGCCGTGAACTCCCCTGCTCGCGTCTCTCTGCCCGGTGGGCTTCAGAGCCATGGCAACGGAGGAGAAGAAGCCAGAGACGGAGGCGGCCAGAGCACAGCCCACCCCTTCCTCCTCGGCCACGCAGAGCAAGGCGCGTCCCTGAGGGCTCCCGGGGAAGTGCCAGGGGCGCACAGGCTGGAATGCGCCTTGGAGATGTTACTTCAAAGTCTGCTGTCCCCCCTCAGTTAGATCCTGGGGTTTTAGTCGCTGACCATAGACCTAATCGAGTGCTTGTTTGCCGAGTCGAGGATCCCCAGACCTGTCCCCTGGGAAGGGGCTTTATCAATAACGTGGATCCTCGGTCCTGATCGTAAGATTCCGTTCAGGGCCCGCAGAGCCTCTTACTAAGCGCCCTGCCTGGCTCCACGGTCCTGACGCCAGGGCGTGTTCGCAGACCCCTCCTGTGGACACCAGGCAGCGCGCAGAAGCCTTTACGCAAGGCTGCAGCCTTGAGGTTTGCCTCGGGGTTGTCCTTTTGTCCGTGGCGCGGCCGTGGCAGGGGGCTTCAGGCCGCCTTGGGGTGGGTGAGGGGCGGCTGAGGGGACGTCGTGAGCTCAGGTTGAAACACGTTCAGTTTGAAAGGTGACTTCCAGAGAGTTCTAGCAGGCACTTGGAGTATGGACGTGGAGCTCAGAATAGGGGGTCACAGCGGTTAACTGTTTGATGACTAGGACTGTCTCTTCAACAGCCCACTCCTGTTAAACCAAACTATGCCCTGAAATTCACCCTGGCTGGCCACACGAAAGCCGTGTCCTCCGTGAAATTCAGCCCGAACGGCGAGTGGCTGGCGAGTTCGTGTACGTATCTATCAATCACCGGGGCCTCGGCGCTCGGGAGTCCGTCTGGGCCGAGACCAGAAGCCGGGGACGCCGCCCCTGGGGCATTGCAGCAAGCCGCGTGCCCCCGCCGTACCCGGAGCCCTTTGCCACCCTGAAGTGACAGGGGCCTGGGGGAGAGGGCAGGGCACGGGCAGCCGTGCCACAGCGCTGCCTGTCCCCGTGCACGGAGCACATGCAGGGCTCCTCAGGGGTTCATGCTGTTTCCCGGGGCTCTTGTGGGCAGCCCAGATTCTGTACTCGGGATGACTGGAGCAGCTCAGTTCCTTTGTCTTCCTTTCTTTCAGCCGCTGATAAGCTCATTAAAATTTGGGGAGCGTATGACGGAAAGTTTGAGAAAACCATATCTGGTCACAAGCTGGTAGGTGTGCACCCCGTATGCCGAGACTGACTTCCCGCTGGGGCAGGGCCAGCGGTCCCGGGGGTGGGGCCCGTCCCCGGCGCTCGGCAGGTTAAAGTGGAAGCTTCTTCCCCCCGAGTTTTTGATAGCTCTCTGCCTCTTGTTTTTTGAGCAGACACTCTTGCCCTTCCCAGGCGAGTCTCTGCCTGACTGCAAGAGAACACGCTTGTCCTGTGGGCCCCGTGTGGCCTTCCGTCCGTGTGGCCAGCGGTAGCTCGAGGGTTGGGATGCTGGGGTGATGCGCTTAGTTATCTTTAGGTGGATGTTCTGACTTTGGCTGGTTAGCTGTATTTTGTCCGTCAAGGTGGTGACCCTGTGTTTTCGCTCCCCAGGGAATATCCGATGTGGCCTGGTCTTCAGATTCTAATCTCCTCGTTTCCGCCTCGGATGATAAAACCCTAAAGATATGGGACGTGAGCTCGGTAAGCCGCCCTCGGCCTCCCTCCCTGGGAAGCTGGTGTGTGTGGAGAAGGGCACGGTGCGGGAGCTGGAGTTGAGTCTGGGACCCAGCCTGTCATGGTCAAGGGGGTGCCCCCCCCCCCCCCCCTTGCAGGATGTGCCCTCGGGCTGCCTCTGCCTAGGTGTTGGTGGGCGTGGCCTGATGCTGACATTTGCGGAAATAAGCACCTGGAATGCCTTAGTCCGACAATGCTTGCTTTTAGGGAAAGTGTCTGAAAACCCTGAAGGGGCACAGTAACTACGTCTTTTGCTGCAACTTCAACCCCCAGTCCAACCTCATCGTCTCGGGCTCTGTAAGTGTGGCGCCTCCGGGTGGGGGCGGGGTGCGCCTGACTGTAGCCCGGGGCGCCGAGTGGAGCCTCGGGTCGTCAGTGCTGGGGGCCGAGGGGATGGTGGTGGCGGGGCTCGGGGTCCAGAGGACCTGCTCCCTGCCCGTGGAGCGGCTTCACCCTCTTCTTTGGCCTTCAGTTTGACGAAAGCGTGAGGATATGGGACGTGAAAACCGGAAAGTGCCTGAAGACTCTGCCTGCCCACTCGGACCCCGTCTCAGCTGTAAGTCCCACCGGGCTGTGGACCCCGCGCAGCAGGACCGGGGTGATGGCCAGAGAGTGGGCACTGGCGACCCCGAGAGAGGTCTCCCTGTCCTGGGTCCGTGGGACAGGCAGGCGAGGGGCCGGGTGAGGCGGCCCCGAACTGAACCCCAGACCGGCGGCCAGGCCCGAAGAGGGGCCGTGCGCCGGGAAGCGTGGCCGCGGAGAAGTGAGTGTTGAGTGGGGTTGGCTTCGGTGGGGCGGTGGTGGAGGAGGTGGGGCCCCGCGTGCGCTCTGGCTGTGCTTGTGTGTGCCGCGGGGCAGGGGGATGTGCAGAGTCAAAGGCACACCCGCTCCCAAACCACGGCACTTGAAAACGGCCACACGATTCCTTTCTTTGTCAGCAAAGAGCCGGGAGCTGCTTCTTGGCCAAGTTTGCCTTTTTCTGGAAAGGGGAAGGAATCGTGTAAACAGTGTGCTGCTTTTTACTGAGCAGATGGTCCTTTTCACTTTCTGAAATCATGTAGGTGAGTGCTTTTAAAGCATTTTCCGCCTCGGAAGGGCTGTCTTGCCCAACTGAGACCACTCGCGGCGCCCGATACGTAGGAGACGCACGGGTGCTGCCGGCGGTGGCCTCGAGGACGCCCGGCCGACGCCTGGGGCTCGGGGGTTCCGCCACGGACGCGTGGCTGGCCAGGCCCGAGCTCCGCCCGCCGCTGTGGACTCACGGTGCGGGGAGCGCGGCGGACTCTGAGACCGGCCGGCCGCGACCGAGGGAAGGAACCGGGAGATGAGTTGTCGCGACGGCCAGCCCTGTCTGCGATTCGGTGGTGGCGGGGGCTGCGGGTGGGACCCAGAGCTCAGACCGCGGTGGGGTTTGTGAAGTTTTTCTTCCTACCAAAGTGAGGAGTGCTCATTTGAAAAGAGAGAAAGGCAAAGAAGGGCAGTAACTAGAAAATCAGAGTCTCCGGAGCGCCCGCCCTCCGGGACCAACCGCTCGCGGCTTCTCTGCCCTCTGTGGCGTTTTGGCTTTTTAAATACATACCTTCCGACACGTTCCCTCAAGTAGCGGTGACGATGCCCCGTGCCGCGGCTGTCCGTCCGCTTGGAAAGGTTCCTCGGGCGTCTGTGGCGTCCGGACCCTGGGACCCCGGGCACCGGGGCACCTTGTGGGCAGCGGGCGCTCCCCTCAGGCACTTGCGACTCGCACTTGACGCGGACTGCGGTGGGCATGTTGGAACCGCTCCGCGTGCTTGTCGCGCGGTTCCTGCGGGGACAACTTGAGACCCCGTGTGCAAGAGGCACACGTGGTTTCCCGCAGATGTGGGGGGAGCTGGCAGCCTCACGCTGCAGGCACGGCCCTGTCTGCCAGCTCCCTGTCCCCGCACGCCCTCCCGCTCGGGTCTGGCCACCGTGCCCTCTCGACTGGACGACGACTGCGTCAGCTTCCTCTCTGGCGCGGCCCTGGGTTTTCCTTGCATTCAGCCTGTTTCCTGCCCCCCCCCCACCCCCCGCTTCTGTATGAGCTCACCTGTCTGCCGGGGGTCCCCTCCGCAGAGAGCTCTGATGGACGGTCACCTCAGGGGAGCCGTGGCATCCCCGTTAGGTACTGACTTGTTGCCTCTCTCGCGTTTTCGTGGTGCTTACGTTTCGACGCGGGGATGTCCAGGGTGCCTGGATGCGGCTGGGAACGACGCAGAGCGCAAGGCTGGTGCCGCAGCTCTCGGGGACCCGTGTCAGCTCGTCCGTGTCCGGCCTGGCGGGTCTTGGTAGGATGTTCTGTGAATCCAAAGACAGGGACAAACGTGGTTCGATTGCTGTGAGTTTTAAAGTGAGGGGCTCGCGAGCAGGTGGTTACGGTCACGTAGAGCTCCTGGTAGGAGCAGAACGAAAACAGAACAGCCTCCCGGGTGTCTGGAGGCCTCACGGGGCCGAGCGGGCCGGCGCAGAGGCCGCCGCCGCATGTGGCAGTCCTGCGGCGAGCCCAGATCAGGTCTCGCCGTGATGAACTACGCTCTCCGCCTTCGAAGATTTGGTGCGACCGAAGGGAACGGGACGCGCTTGCTGGTGCCTTTCGGTACCGGGCGCGTGCTGAGGCGACACCTTAGGTACTTTGAGTTCAGTAAAACCAAGTTCATTTCACCTGTTACTTTCCCGCTGCAGCTGCCAGAGCGTCAAAGTGTCCGCGTGGCGGCGGGGCTCCTCAGCGGAGGCCGAGGGTCGTCGGCAGCCGCCGAGCGTGTCAGCCTGGCTCCTGGGTCGGTAGTTTGTTTCCCAAGCTCTCAGGTGCTTCTGGGGCACGTGGGCTTGCCCCCAGGGGGTGTCCTGCAGAGTCTAGAGATTGTTCTGGTCGTCACAACTAGACGCCGAGCTCCTGGCATCTTGTGAGTCAAGGGCAGAGTGTGGCCACCGGGGGCGGGCCCGGAGCAGGACAGTCCTGGCGGGCAGGGCGGTGGTGCCAGGTGGGGGCGCCACTCCGCATGGCACGGGGGAGGGGGGGGGCACACGGCCCTTTGTGCGGCTCTGTTTTATGTAGAAAGCCTATCACAGGTAGCAGGAAGCGGGATCGCCTCAGAAAGGTGTGAACTCCTGACATTGTGAGTCCTTTAGTCCCACCAGGATTCAGCTGGAGGAAAGCAGGAAAAAAAGCACACATACCAAGCAGTCATTAGACAGGGACTTGTCAGGTTGCCGTTTCTTTCCGCGAAGTCGCTGCCCCGGGGTGGGCGGAGTTAGGCATTCAGGTGACACAAGGTGTGGGGTGCTGGAGGCCGGTCAGCTCCTAGGACCAGCAGATACGGGGTCACCGCTGTCCTGAGGCTCGGGCGTCCGGGCTTCCTGGTCCTTGCCGCGGGCAGCGGAGGGCGTTCCTGTGGTACCTACCCAGCGCGTGGGTTCTTCTCTCCGGCTTTTCTCTTTGACGTGAGGTCAGGGCCAGTGGTTTCCAGCTGGTCGCCCGGGTCAGGCCACCTCACGGCAGTGGTGGGCACGCCGGCTCGCACAGGCTGGGCCTCTGTCCGGGTCCGGGTCCGGGTCCGGGTCGCTCAGTCGTGCTTGTGTCTTTTCAAGGACACCTTTTGCAGTAAGTGGTTTAGCTACTCGACCCGTGTCTCCGGCGGGATTTCTTTCGAAGTTGGGTCGTCCGTGGTGAGACCGGGGCGCTGTTGCTGGACACACCAGGTGAAGTCACCTTGTCCGTGCAGCTCGTGTGTCCGTCAGTCTCCACAGGAAACCAGGATTCGAAGCGAACGGGGGTTCCGTTGTTTGCTCCGCGCTCGGCAAGATGCCCGCGCGCTCGTGCAGGGCGCTCGCGAGCGGAGCGCAGTCTGTGTTCGTTACTTGCGAGTAAATGTCCTTTTTCTGCACTCTGTTCTCAGGTTCATTTTAATCGGGATGGATCCTTGATCGTGTCAAGCAGCTACGATGGTCTCTGGTAAGTGCAGGGACTTCCCTCATTCACTCAGCAAACGTGTCTTTATGTATTTTTACATGTCTATTTTGAGAGAGAGCGAGCAGGGAGGGGCAGAGATGGGGGCAGAGAGAATCCCAAGCAGGCTCCGAGCTGTCAGCACAGAGCCTGACATGGGGCTCGAACTCACAAACCATGAGATCGTGACCTGACCCGAAACCAAGAGCTGGACGCTTAACCGACTGAGCCATCCAGGCCCCCCAGCAAACATTTATTTAAAGGCGCCGTCTTGGCCCCGGGGGGGACAGTAGCGAAAACAAGGCAAGCGGGTGTTTCCCGAGAAGAGCTTACGGCTGTCACGGGGCTGCGGCAGACGGACACACGGCAGCCCCTGCCTCCGGATGGACAGCAGGGCGCGGGGAAGGCTCCCGGTACAGGGAGGCCCGGGGACGCGCTTCTGCTCAGGACTCCTCTTTGTGGGCACAGAGCGTGCCCTTGACGAGTTCACGGGCGCGGGTGGCGTGCGGACCCTGGGAGGACCGGGCTCCCGTCCTGAGTGGGTGGAGCGGAGCGGAGATCCCGCCACAGAGGAGGTGAGGAGGTCGAGGGGACGTGGCCTCGCGGGCAGCGTTCGGTCCAGGCCGCATGAAGGATGCTCGTAGAGCTTGGGACCTGTAACCTGAGTGTTGAGGATTCTTCCGGAGGCGTGAGGAAGAGGTGGAAGTCAGCGTTGTCCGTTCAACTCGGCAGACTCCGTGATGGGGGCACAGGGCTGGGGAGCGTCAGGCTGGGTCTGCAGGGACCGCGTCCTGGCTCGTCAGGCCCGGTCACCGGGAGGGGCGGGGAGGCAGCGGCTGCTGGTGGCACGATCGCTCAAGAGCCTCCCGATTGCAAGGCGGAGAGAGCGCGACCGGGAGTTGGTCTGTGTTCAGTACGAAGGAAACAAACGAGGAAACGGGGGCACGTGAGTGATACGCGTAGAAGTGTCGCGGGAGAGCTGAAACGTGTGCTGCGGTCACCCGCGTGCAGGCCGCCGGGCTCGCGGGAGAAAGCCTTTCGTCTCTCGTTCTCTCTTTTTTATAAAGTTGTGTACCTTCTATTTTCCTTTAACTTTATTTATTTATTTAATTTAATTTAATTTTTTTTTAACGTTTATTTATTTTTGAGACAGAGAGAGAGAGAGAGAGAGCATGAACGGGGGAGGGTCAGAGAGAGAGGGAGACACAGAATCTGAAACAGGCTCCAGGCTCTGAGCCGTCAGCACAGAGCCCGACGCGGGGCTCAAACTCACGGACCGTGAGATCGTGATCTGAGCCGAAGTCGGACGCTTAACCGACTGAGCCACCCAGGCGCCCCTCCTTTAAGTTTATTTAGAGAGACAGAGTATAGGAGGGGCAGAGGGAGAAGAGAGGATCCCGGGCCTGGCTCTGTGCTGGCAACACAGAGCCAGCCCGGGGCTTGAACTCACAAACCGTGAGATCATGACCTGAGCCGATATGAAGAGTTGGACACTGACCGACTGAGGCGTCCAGGCGCCACCCCCCCCCCCCCCCCGTTTCATCAGAACAGAATGGTAAGAGCAGGTTTGAAACTGGCGGGCGGACAGTGTCGGCAGGCGCAAAGTAGAGTGACGTCTGTGTCAGTGGGACGAAAGAACATCACCCGGGAAGAGAGAGGCGTGGAGTGAGCCAGGCGCCGCCGATGGGAGAGGCCTGTGCTCACGGTGCACGCGGGGCCTCTGGCCTCGGCGACCACCCGACGGGCCGCGTCGCTCTTTGGAAGAACGTGTGTGGCCTGGCGGGCGAGAGCGACGCCGCGGCTGTGTGTTTGCGAGCTCGGGACAGTCTCCGGGCCACCTGCAGACTGGCTCCGAGAGCTTCCCGAAGAAATTGGAAGAGGCTACGCCCACCCCCCCGCGCCCCCCCCCCAAAAAGGGAAGAAGAAATTTGTACACAGACGGAGAAAGGGGGAAAGCGGTGGAAAAAAGGAAGGCGTAGGCGTTAACCCCTGGAAGCTCCAGTGAGGAAACGGTGAATAAGTGGGGTGAAAACAGAACGCGGGGCGCAGGCGTGGCGGGTCCGGGGGACAGGAGGAGGAGACCGCGCGTCCGCCCTGAGCCGTGCATTTGGGTGGCTCCGGGTTCCGACTTGGCCCAGGAGGGCCTGCACGTGGTCTGGGGCCGGGGAGTCCCGCTCCGTCGGCCGACTTCCGAGGCCGTGAGCATGTTGGGACCACAGAGCAGGACGGGGGCCCCGATGTGACGCGTGTGGTGGGTCCGGCCTGCCCCTGCTGTCCAGGCCGCATAGCTAGTCCAGAGAGAAACCCACGGAGGACGCTTCGTGGCGGAATATCGATGTCAGAATTCCAAAGAAACCGCAAGCTGAGTCCAGCAGCCCGTCGGAAGATAGTGATCCACAACCACGTGGGTTTATTGAACGGTGAGAGGTCGTGGTAACGTGATCGGCGCCAGAGAAGTCCGTAATCTGCGTAACGTCTCCACAAAGTGGAGGCAACCTCCGTGGTTTGTTACTGCTGGAGGCCAGGCGGGCCCCTGCTAGGATCTGGCAACCGTCCCCGGGTACGACTCTAGCAAGGAGGCCTGTGTGGCACCCTGCTTACTGGAAACTCTACGATCTTTACGAGAAGTGGTAACGCGCTGAAACCGTCTCTAGGAAAATCAGCCGCAGAGCTGGCCCGTTCGCCTCTCACTCAGTGTTGGGGGTTCCTGGTTAGCGGCCGAGAAAGTAAAATCAGCCGTGGGAGAGCCGGATGGAGGCTCAGCTCTTTGTGGATGATCTACTTGTTTTCAAAATTTAAGGGCCACTGACCTGGCACTTGACTGGTACTGACTGTGGCCCTCACGGCTGCCTTGACCCGGGACCCCGCCACCCCCACTTGGCGGTTGGGGAGCAGAGTCAGACTGAACACTCGATGGTTGTCCCCCAGTGTAGGTGGGGAGGTGGCAGCTGGGACCCGCAGAGCCCAGCGCGGGGCGTCCCTCCCAGAGGAGGGACCTGATGGGACAAGCAGAGCGGGTCGCGGGAGCCAACTTGCCGCCACCCACTGCCCCCCCCCCCCCCCCCCAGTTCCTGGCAGCCAGTGATGCGGGGTGCTGTCCCAGACAGGAGGGCACATCGGCAGGGGTGGGAAGGTGGGAGAGGACTTGGGAAAGTAACGTGTCCCCTGTGAGCCGGTGGCCTCACTGCTGGGCAGCCGTGCCCTCACAGGCACCTGCCGCTGAAGGTGGGGTGCTGGCGTGGGCGGAAATAACATGCTTGCTAGAGCTGGCTCGTCCATTCTGGGGTAGCGGCTCTCTGCGCGCCCTTCTGAACTAGAGGGTGTCCAGAGAATCCCCTGCTCTAGTCTTTTTCTGTGAGAACCGAGCCCTCTCCTGGGCGCCTTGGGACGTTGGTGCCAGAAAACGGGTCAGGCTCCTGGCACCCTGTGCCGCGGCCTCTGCTCCCCGTGTCCCCCGTGTGCTGGCGACCCGGCTGCCGGTGGCAGAGCAGGTGCACACGCCTGTTCTGGGGCGCCCGTGGTGGCCCCCGGGTGAGGGACGATGGCGCAGAAGAGTTGAGCAAACTGAACCGCGACTCGGGGTGTCCGTCCCCAGACCTACGTTTGCTCAGGACCCAGGGCGCGTCGGGCTGCTTGTGCTGATGTGTTTGTACAGACTTGCTGCCGTTTCTGTGTTGCAGCCGGATCTGGGACACCGCCTCGGGCCAGTGCCTGAAGACCCTGATCGGTGAGTGCTGCTGGCGTCGCGTCCAGGCTGGGTGTCCCCCGAGTGGCGGTCGCCCGGCCAGCCGCGGAGGGCGCCTGCGCCGTCCTCCGTCCTCCGTCCTCCGTCTTGTGTGGTTTGCGGGAGGCCCTCTCTCTCCTCTGTCCTGGATCTGCTCCCTCTGGGAGTCCCGGGAGGAGGAGGGAGTCCTCCTCTGCGGATGGATTCCGGCTCCTGCCAGCTCCTTCTGGATGGCCTCTGGCCCCGCGAAGTCCCCTCTCCAGGCTGGGCCCCGTGCCGTGTCCTCTGAAGGCCCTCGGAGCCCCTTGGACCCTCCGCCTTCACTCGGCAGACCCCGCGTGGGGGTTTGTCCTCGATCGTTCCTTGAGCGCACGTGACTGAGCCCCAGTCCTGAAGTGCGCCCCGTCCGCTGGCGGCCGGGGGCGTAGCAGACTGGGAGGACAGGTGGTGCCAGCAGGCAGGGCGTATGTGTGGCTGGAGGGTGGGTGCTGGGCCCCTGCGGGGCCCCAGACCTCCGAAGGTGATGGGGAGGGCGTCCTGGGAGGGTTCTGAGGCGGCAGGTCGCCCGGGCTCAGCCCGGAGGCTCCCTGCAGCTCCAGGTTCAAGCGTGAGCTAGAGAGCCGGTGATACCGAGTTCTGGGCTGCAGGGGGACTTGGGGGGCCCCGGGGGAGGGGACTGGCCCACCGCCCACCCGGGGGGTGCCGTGTCCTCGGCTTGGCACCCTTCCCTGGGCTGTCACGGGAACGCACGCGGCCTGATGACGCGTCAGCCCCGGCCAGCGTAGCACAGCACCCCCGGCTGGGCGGCGTAGCGGAAACTTCTCCCTGCGTCCCGGTGCTAGAATCCGAGATCTGGGCGCCAGCAGGCCCGGTTGTCTCCCGCGGCCTCTCCTCGACCTTCCTGCTGTGTCTTCACGGGGCCCTTCCTCCGTGTGCCTCCCTGGTGTCCGGTCCTCTTTTGTCGTACGGATGCGAGTCCGACTGGCTCAGGGTCCCCCGCACCAGCCTCCCTTTAGCTTCGTCCCCCCTCTGCAGGGCCCAGTCTGCACATAGGGCCCCATCGGCTGACCCGCAAGGGTCAGGACTTCAACGTGGGAATTTCGGGATGGGAACCGTTCTGCCGTTTCTTTCGGTTTACGAGGCCACCTTTGGGATATGACATCACGCTGAGTCCGCAGCATCTGTCCCCAGAGGCCTGGCGGGACGGCGCCACCGTTTGCACCTCTCAGGCTGCCTGGCACTTGCCCTGTCAAGTGTCCTTATGTTAACGTGACCCTCGGGGCGCTCCGCCCACAGGCAGGCGGGAAACGGAGGCCTGGAGAGCCTAGTTGGCCAACCGGCAGCAGGCGGGTGCCAGCGCCGGGCCTTGAGCTCCGCAGCACCCACCGCGAGGGAGGGGGCGGCGCGTAGCCCTGTCCCACCCCGTTCCTGACACCGGGTCTCAGGAATTAGAGCTTTCCGGGTTAGAGAGCCTGGTACGACCACCCCTCGTCTGCATTATGGGGCCTGCCTTCCTGCTGTGGCCCCGGTGACCGAGGACGGCCCTGTGTGGCCTCACGCCTCCTCCCGTGCTTTTGCAGTGTTTGGGAGCTGTCGCAGGGAGCAGCGGCCCCCAGTGCCCGGGGGCCAGGTCCCTCGAGGTGGTAACGCTCGCACCACTCCCCCCGTTCGGGCACCAGGGTGCATGGCCCCAGTTCCGTCCCTCTCACCTGGGAGGGGGGACGCACGCCTCCCGACGTGAGGGTCACAGGGCCGTCACGCGGCCGCAAGTGCTGGCCTTGTCCTTGGCGGCCCCTGACGGCGGCTCTTAACACCCAGCTTCCCAGGCCGCCGGGCATGAGCTTTCAGACCTGAGTACAGAAGCAAGGACGTGGGTCTCCTGCCAGAAGGTGGTTTTTGGAGAATTGACAGGTCTTTTGCCCTGACTAGGCGACAGGAAACACCTGAGCTGATTCGCCCACATCCTTTTTCCCTCAGTGGTGACACTTGCCCAGGTCAGCGGGGCCTTTACAGACCTTACTGCACGTAAGGACGTTGACCCTGGGTCTGCTTAGCAGCCCCGTGTTGGTGGAAGGCCGGGCATCCCTTTGTGGGATTTGCCACGGGCCCTTTGCTCTTCGAGCCCTGGTGGCAAAGGGGTAGTTGGGCCCCATCAGGGACCCGAGGAGAACCGGCCATTGTGACCGGCACGGGGACGGGTGACGGGAGTGTCCTGGATTCCTCGGGGACCCGTTCCGGGTGGTGGCGTGGGCACTGGTGGCCGTGTCCCCACTTGGATGGTCCTGTGTGGTGATGGGGGTGCCGTTCCCCTTTCCTCCTCGGGGCTCAGGCCCATCGCTCGCGCATCAGCCCGCGTCTGCGTTTTCCACGCAGATGACGACAACCCACCTGTGTCTTTTGTGAAGTTCTCTCCAAACGGCAAGTACATCCTGGCTGCGACCTTGGACAAGTAAGTGTTCCGACCTCCCCATGGGGTGGGCCCGGGATGCGTTTCCTGCCAGAACTACACTCGGAAAGATAGAAGATGTCTACATCTAGTAAAGGTCCTTGCGTTCTTCAACCCAGGGCCCCTTCTCTGCTGGCGGCTGGGTCTCCCGGCTGATCTGAAGAAGGGTTTGGGGTCCAAGTTCGTCCGGTGACTCTGGCTCTGCCCGTGAGCACTTGGGCGGCACCCCACAAACTCCGGAGCAGGTGTCGCCCCCTGTGGGCGGGCCGTCAGGCTCTGGCTGCTTGTGTGCACTTGGGCAGCCCTCTGGGGGCCACGCCTCGTCCCCAGGAGGGCCCGCGGTCAGCACTTCTCATCAGCACCCTTGGGAAGAGTGAATTCCTGCCTGGGGAGGAGGGGATTTTTTGCAGCCATTGAAATCTGGTTCTGGATGTTTCTGGAACCAAAGTTCTCCACATCCCTCTTGTAGTGGGAACGAGCCACATACTGACCCCGGGAGCCCCTGGCAGCCTCTGTTTGGTGACAGAACCTTGTAGTTCTTTGAACCGTAAATGCGTGGGGCTCTTGCACTGTGAAGTCCTCAAACCACCGGCCGTGTGCCTGCTGTGCTGGGTGCCCGCACTTGCGGAGGGTGAGGGGCCCGGCCCCTGGCTTTGCCCTGCACATGAGGCCGTGGGGATGCCCGGTGCCAACAGACCTGGCCCCGCTCGGGGGGCCCCCGCGGGCATGCAGGTGACCGCCCCCCTCTCTGCCTTTCAGCACGCTGAAGCTCTGGGACTACAGCAAGGGGAAGGTGAGCGCCGGGGGCGGGTTCGCAGGGTCTGGGCTGTGGCTTTGGCCGGCGGCAGAGCCGAGCCGGGGTCTGAAGCGAGAGGGGCTCGGGGAAGCGACCTTCGTCGGGTTGGCCTGGGGCACGTTTCTCAGACTCGGGACTTAGCAGGTGGCGAGCCTGTAAGTTAAAGCTTCAGCCGCGTGGCTTTGCACCGTGTCTCTGGAGTGCTTTTCAGAGCTAAGGTTCGTCGGCCGAGACGCCTGCGCTGCTCACGCGGGGATTGTCCCGAGTGCAGGGAGTTGTTGACTTGGTGAACGTAGTGGCTCTCTTACCTTCTTCTCAGTGCCTGAAGACCTACACCGGCCACAAGAATGAGAAATACTGCATTTTTGCAAATTTCTCCGTCACTGGTGGGAAGGTGAGTTTTCCCCCAGCGAAGGAGCTTCTCCCCCTCTCCAGCTGTCCTGAGAGGTGACCCTGTCACAGCTTGGCTCACGTGGCCACAGACGCTCTCCTGCGCCCACGGAGCAAAGCAGGTGCCTCCGTGACAGACGGCTTTGCTCGTCTGCTCCCGGGTCTCGCGGAGGCAGAGCGTCCCCAGGGCGACGGTTCCCGTACGCGCTTTGCTGCTCGGGGCCTGGGCTCCGGTGCCGGGTCCCAGCTGGCCGCGCTGCCTCCCGCCCAGCCCGGGGCCCCGCTCGCGCTCGCCAGGCGGCGTGTGACTGGAGCGGAGGGGGGTGGCGTTGGGCGGAGATGGGTGTGACCCAGAGGGGTGGTGATTTGAGAAAATGCTTTAGGTCTCGGGAAGCTCCGCCCAGCGTGGCCTCGAGGCCGTGTGCGGGCGGGGGCGGAGCGCGTGGACGTCGGGGCGACGTGGGTTCCACGCGAGCCGGCTCTGACCTGGGTCTTTCTCACCCGTCTTCGGCTCTAGTGGATCGTGTCTGGTTCCGAGGACAACCTGGTGTACATTTGGAACCTGCAGACCAAGGAGATCGTACAGAAACTACAGGGCCACACAGGTGAGCTCGAGGATGTGTGCAGCCGCGTGCCCGCGTGTGCGCCGGGACGGCTTCCGGGACACCAGAGTGTGGTGCTGTGCCGCCTGCTGCTCTGGTGTTGCCTCGCCCTCTGGTGGCCTGGGCGACGCCACTGGTCCGTGAGCGGTCGGCAGGGGGCTTTGTCCCAGCTTCCATCCGGCCAAGGCCAGGCTCAACTCGAACCTCTCTTCGTGGCCGTCTTCCTGGCGCCTGTCCTCAAAGTCCGTGCGGGCTCCGTGGCTTCCGGTGTGGACGTGGCCCGTGCTTTTGTCCCGCGTCAAGACTAGCGCAGGCCAAGGGACATCTGCTGTGGTCTAGAGGCTCCGGTTCCTCCCGGCGCCGACCCGCTGTCTCCCTGCGGGCCTGCTCCGCACGCCTCTCGGCTGTGAGGGGCCACCTGTGCTGGTCGCCCTGCCCTCCGAGGGAGGGTGATTGTCAAATCCTTTGAAAATTTGGCACAAGTGCTCTATTCTGGTCCCTTGAAGTCACCTCCACCCACTGGGGACACAGCTCAGACCTGAAGTCCAGCTACGACTTGGCGTGCTCTGCCCTCGCGGCCAGCTCCTCGGGAGCAGCCCCGTGCCTCGGTCGTTCCTGGCTCCTGGTGTGGCCAGGACACTCAGGCCCCTTTGAAGCTACACGGGAAGAGGGAAGGTTCTGGAATTAGCCCAGGTGCCAGCACACAGAGGTGGGGGGCTTCCTGGTGGAGGTGGAGTGTGCCGTGCTCAGCAGTGGTGGGGGGCGCTGGGAGCGGCCACGTCCACGCAGCGAGGCAGGTGCTCCTGTGTCCCCTCTGGGGACCGCTGCCGTGGGCCAGGCCGCTCGGAGCCCTCCCCGATGGCCCGCTAGCACGTGGTGCCGCCTCTCCACTGTCCCACCCGGCCATCGTGCTCCCTCGAGGCGTCCCCGGCGGGGGCAGCACAGTCAGCGGCTGGGACCCCGGGGGCGGTGGGGGCGCGACCCTGGGTGGCAGAGCGGGTCTCGGCACCAGGGGGCACAGGGCAGCGGCGGTCTGTCTTTCAGACGTCGTCATCTCCACGGCCTGCCACCCGACGGAGAACATCATCGCCTCGGCCGCGCTGGAGAACGACAAGACCATTAAGCTCTGGAAGAGCGACTGCTAGGCGCCGCGGGGGCTGGCGGGAAGGCGGCCGGTCGGCGAGCAGCGCGGTGTCTGGAGGGGGCCCCTCCGTCCGGGCCTGGGGGTCGGGAGGGGCCTGGATGGAGCCACCGCTGAGGACGATGTGGCGGAGGGGGTGTCTACCACCAGAAGGTTCTACAGGTTGCTGGTGACATTTCTTGCCGATCCCTCTCACGCTGTCTGGGGGTTTCTGGTCTGTATTGTGTTCAAACAGAGTCAACACAAATTTTTAATTTTTTATTACAGAAGGGTGAAGTTCAATTTATCATGAGTTGTGTTTTTTTCCAGTAAATGTTCTGTACCTTCTCTGGTATCTTATTACCCAGTGCAAGTGCGGCGAGCAGCCGTCCCCGCGGCCCCCTTGTCTGTTCAGTAGATGCTCTAGCGACACGGTCCGCGGTCACCGGTTCCTGCTGTAGTCGTGCCCAGTGTGTGCGGTCTTTCCGGAAAACACAGAACACTGTAAGATTCTTTCCGTGTAAAACCCTTTGTGTGTGGGAGTTCGTGGTTCCCGTGCGGACAGCGTGGCGTTGTTCTGGTACCTCCCTGTGTCCCCCCGCGTGCCCCCCGCGCGCCCCCACGAGCTGTAATAAAAGGTAGGAGTCTGCACAGCCGTGGCGACGGAGTTCTCACGCGAAGCCTGTCGGCGCTTGGCCTTTTCACGAAAAGTCTCCCCGATGGCAGGAAGTGGAGGGTTCCCGCGCCCTCCCCGCCCGGGAAGCCCGGCGCCACGGAAGAGGGCTCCCCTCCCCGTGTGGGCCGGGGATGTATGAGGGGTTCCGGGGGCAAACCCGGGAATTCCGTTTAGCTGGAAGGGAGCTGGTGTCCCTGAAGTGTCCCGTCGAACGTCGCAGGCGGCCGTGTGCGTGAAGGCTCGGCCGTAGGAGGCCCCGAGGCCAGGCCGCGGGTGCAGGCTCGGCTCAGGCTGGGCTTCGTCTCCCCACTGCCGACCTCGGGACCCGAGGGCTTCGTGGGGTTCCCGGGGCTGGCACGACACGGGGAGCCGGGTGCCGCCCACCTCCGCGGCCCGAGTGCGGGGGCGGGAGCCTCCGGTGGCAGGCTTCCTGAAGGGGTATCGGGGGGAGAGCGGGGTGAGGGGGCGGTGCTGGGATTGCCAGGCTCGGGGACCCCTGTGTGCAGCGGCCCCCCCCCACCCCCACCCTGCCCTGCCTTTCCTGGGGCCCCGGGTCCTGGGCTGGGGAAACGGGGCTGCTCTCGACAGGCTTCCCGCCCCCCCCCCCTCCCCCCCAGTGGCCGTGGTTGCTCAGACGGGGGTGGCGATTCTAACAAAGGGCATCTGGAAACGGACTCCCTTGTGTCTCCACGTCCTCTCCCTGGAGGCGGACGGCGGGCGGGCTGTCTGTGCAGAGGTGAACTGCAGTAGAATGCGGTCAGCACCCGGAGCCGGGGAAACCCACTTGGCAGCGTATTTTGGTAGGAAAGGCGGAGGCCGAGTGGGTCGGCAACGTTCCTGAGACCTTGGGACTGTCTCGTGGGTTCTGGTGTGACAGCTCAGCTCGGCCCTCGGAGCAGAGGGGTGTGGACGCGGAGCGCTGTGCCCTTGGATATAGTTTATTTTTTCTACGTTTGAATTCTCTGTTGTAGATTTGTGTAAAGATACATCTCTCTTTTAAAAATAAAGATTTTCATGTCTTGTAACTTTGTCCCAGAAGACTTTTTTTTACCTTTTTACCATGCAGCTGTGTGGGGGTGGGGCGGGGGCGGGCGGGTGACACGGCCCTTCTGCTGCTCAGGCCAGCGTGCCCTGCAGGAAAGCTCGTAGCTGTTAAAAATTACATTTTCTTACTGTGAAAGTTAACCGTTTGTGGGGGCGCCTGGGTGGCTCAGTCGGTGAAGCGTCCGACTTCGGCTCAGGTCATGATCTCGCGGTCCGTGAGTTCGAGCCCCGCATCGGGCTCTGGCTCAGAACCCCTTTCACACGTAAAAGAGGGTGCGTGCGTGAGCACGGGAGGGGCAGAGAGGAAGAGAGAACTCTAAGCCGACGCTGTGCTGCCAGCACAGAGCCCGACGCGGAGCTCGAGCCCGTGAACTGAGATCACGACCTGAGCTGAAACCGAGAGCTGGATGCTTCACGGAGCCGCCCAGGCGCCCCTCAGATGCGGATTCTTAAGTATCGGGTGTCCAGCTTTCCACGCTTGTCTTAAAAGCTCAGCGCGTACGTACACACGTGTGTGCACGTTCACGTGTATCTAGGCGCACCCGAACTTGCGCACACATGCACTTCATGTGTACAGGTGTGCACACACGTGTTCACACGCGTGCCGCACACGCACATGCTCACGCGCATGCAGATTCGTGTGTACAGGTTCGCGTGCACGTGGCACGCACGTGTTCACACACTTGTGTGCGTGTCCATGTATGCGGACACGTGCTCCACGGCTGGCTGGTGCGAACCAGGGCCCCAGCAAGACCCCGCCTGCCCTGGTTGGTTGAAGTCTGCTGCTTGCTCGTCACCTCGGACCTGGAAACAGTCATGTGTCCTATGGGCTCCCGGGTCCGCGTTTGCAGCTTCTGACTCTGGTGCTCTGAGAGCGGAGGCTGACCGTTTCCCCCCACTGTTGATAGGTAATGCGAGCTGGATGGTGCTGTTTGCATCTTTAAAAAATATTTATTTCGGAGGGAGGGAGGGAGGGAGAGAGAGAGAGAGAGAGAGAGAGAGAGAATGCGCGCGCCCATGAGCGGGGGAGGGGCAGAGAGAGAGGGAACCCAAAGCAAAATCCAAAGCAGAGCTGAATCCGAAGCAGGCTCCAGGCTCTGAGCTGTCAGCACAGAGACCGATGCGGGCCTCCAATCCATGAACCGTGAGAGCATGAGCCGAAGTCAGACGCTTAACCGACGGAGCCCCCCAGGCGCCCCTCTTTGCAGTGTTAGCAGTGGAATTGTGGGCCGGGTTGGTTTTATTTAAGTCGATAAACACGTTCCTGGGTCGTTAAGCGAGCCCTGCACCGTGGAGCTTACAGAGCACGTTGTGCCCTGGACATGAAGGGGGAACGCCCTCTCTACGCTTCAGGTGGCCTTTCTGGGGATTTCCGTCCCTGGGAATCTAAGGTATCCCAAAGCGTGTGCACGACGTCGCGGTACGTCCTGCGATGCCTTCGCCCCGCACGTGCGTGACTGCGGGTGGGGGGCTCAGGAAGGGCTCGCGGCGGCCCGGGACCGGATTCTGCAGAGGGAAGGCAGGCACCGTCGCCGAAGGGCCGGCCCGTGGTGCTGTCCACTGCCGCGTCACGGCCCACGCAAGGGAGAGAGGTACAGCCGGGGGCTGCCGAGGCCCCAGGAGGAGACCCCAAGCCTCACACCCAGCCCGACCGGTGGTGGGGATAGAAACAGCTCGACTCCTACAAATGAAATGCACACTTGCCAAAGGATTTGCTTCCCTCGGCGAGGAAAGCGGTGGGACGTCACGGGCGGTGCAGAGAGCTGGGCACACCTGCCCAGGAGCCAGGATGCCGAGATCAGTGTGCGGGGGGATTCAAGACTGGCAAACGGGGTAACGACCCTCGGGGCAGGTGCGGCTCTCTGTGGACCAGAGGCGCGCCGTCGCCGAAGCTTCGAGGCGGCCTAAGTCAGCGTCACACCCCTTGTCCTGATAACGCGGCGCTCCGCCGGCAGGTTGACGGGCAGGGGCTCAGGACGGCCTTGGGCGGGGGACTGGGCGACACCGACCCGCGGACGGTGGCGGGGGTGCCGCAGGGAGCACAGTACACACTATTGGGGAGCAGGTCCTGCGGCCCTGGCACCGTGCGGAGGAGGCCCCGCCCCAGGTCCCCCCAAAAAACGTTGGTTAGATGCCACGAAGTAGGTGGCAATGCCTTAACCGTATGCGTGTTGTCAGGCCCGAGGGCCTCTTCCATCCTTGTCAAGGGGAGTGCTAACCTTCTCTCCTTTCATACAACACAACTCTGCTACCGTCCGCGCGACATTTAAAGGCCTCTGCCTTGGCCACCTTTCGCTCAGGGCGACTCGGCGCGGCGCGCCCCGTGCAGACACGCCGGCGGAGGCGCCTGCCCTCATCGCGGAGCCACCCGTGTTCACACCTTGCGGCTCAAATCCCCACAGGCGCTGCCGCGCGTGGAAAAACTTGCCTCCCCTTCCCTAATATATTCATGAAACCAGCCAATCAGAGGCTGGGAGGGACGCGCGGAAGTCCCGAGCGTCCTTCAGAAAACCAGATTCCCCCGGAAACAAAACAGGGCCGGCGCTCACTTCCTAAGCGACACGCCCCGCGGACTGTGGGCCAGAGACTCGGCACTTCCTGCGGAAATGGCAGTGGTTTGAAGCGAATCAGAGGACGAGGAACGAAGATCCGCTCCACGGACTTCCGGACACGGCCCTGCGCTTGGAACTGTGGGTGTTGGGAGGGCGGGGCGCTCGGGGCGCGGTCCGCGCATGCCCGGAGTCGGTTCTGCGCGACTTCGCGCATGCTCCGTGAGCGCTGCGCGCAATTCGTGGGTCTCAGGTTCGAGCCCCGGAGCGGGCCGCTGCGCGCTAGGGGCTTGGAGATTTAAAGCCGACGCTCCCCTCCTGTCTCTCCCGAAGGGCCCTAGCCCCGGGCGCGCGTGCCGTGGAAGGGCGTGTGTGCGTACGCGTGCACGTGTGCAGCAAGCACGTGTGAGAGGCGGTGTGCGCTGTGTACACGTGTGTGCGGTGGATGGACTCGTGCGTGCGCGGAACGTGTGGGTGCACGTGTGGCACGGTGTACACGCGTGTGCGCGTGCACCGGTGTGCATAACGTGTGCTCACCATGCACGTGATCCTGCGCTCCCACACGCATGGACACCCGCGTGCACGTGCGGGTGTCAGCGCATATGTATGTGTCACAGGAAGGAACACAGACCTGCAGGGGCCACTCTGGGTGGCTGTGAACAGCTGTATGGCGTTTCTCTGTGCTCATTTGGATACCCGTTTCTCAAACTGCGTTAGAAAACTTGAAATTAGAAAACGTCTAATGGTGGGGCGCCTGGGTGGCTCAGTCGGTTAAGCGTCTGACTTCGCCTCAGGTCATGATCTCACAGTTCATGAGTTCACCCCAGAGCCCACTTTGGGTCTGCTTTCAGCCCAGAGCCCACTTTGGGTCCTGTGTCCCCCTCACTCTCAGTCCCACCGCAGCTCGCATTCGCAATCTCAAAAATACACAAAACATTAAAAAAAAAAAAAAATTTCTGAATTAAAAAAAAGAAAATGTCCTATTGTTAATTAGAAACAAACAAAACTTAGTTTGTTGGTTAAGGCAGTTCTTAAGTTTCTTCTATGCCCTCATCGCTGGAAACCTGCTGTGAAGGGGTGGAGGGTCGGTCCATGAAGGGAGGAGGGGCTGCTGGGGCAGACCCTGCCTGCCGGCGCCCTGCACTCCGATGAGAAGTTGGGGTGAATCCTTACAGGTGGAGAGCCAGCTGAGGGTGGGAGGGAGGACTCTGCCCACGTCTGCAGAGCTGAGGGTGGGAGGGAGGACTCTGCCCACGTCTGCAGAGCGCCTACCGGACAGAAGAGCCGGGCGTGACTAGGGCACGGGCACTGAGCAAGGAGGGGCCCTGGTCAGGGCGAGCCGTGTGGCCTGGGCACAGCTCCCCAGCTTGCAGAGGAACAGGCCGTCCGCATCCCTCTTGTACAGCGGAACCTGCAGAGGACAAAGCGGTTGGGTCGTTTGGACTGGCTTTGCGGTAGGGAGTCTGTTCGGTCTCATCTGCTGGTGCCCGGCTCTCGTGCTCCACGGCCGGCTGCCGGGACCGCAGGTCTGGGCACACGGGGGGCTCCGTCAGGGGCAGCCGGGCCCCAGTCATGCCTGCTGCCCATGTCCAGGCCCCGTGGGCCCGCCTCTGTCCCTGGGGCTCTCAAGCTCCTGATCCCCCCGGGCTAGGAACTGAGCCGCAGCTGGCCCCGCAGGAGCCCCGGGCCAGGCCTCGCGAGGTTTAGGGTGAATCGGAACCACCTGGGGTCACCCCCCCGGAGTCTGAATCTGAGGAATCTGCATTCACAAAGCACATCAGCTCCCCCATCGTAGCAGCTGTCTGCTCTGGGTACAGGATGGGAGGCTCCGTGTCTCCCGGGGGACAGAGCCATAGTGACAGGTGTGGGAAGGGTCTGTAGGATCGGGTCTTCACGAGGTTGGGGGCACCAGGCGGGAAGGACCCAGGAGGCAGCAGCTCCCTCTCGGGACCTGGGCCCGTTGGCTGCATTTACTGAGGCTGCTTCTCCGGGCGTTGGCTGCCAGGGCCTCCAGGACCCGAGGCCACACGGTGCCTCCTGTCCCTTTCACCGTTGAACCGGAGGGCACCCCATAGTGTATGTTGAATAAGTGCGTGATCAACATCGGTGTCGCTGCTGCGAGGCCCGTGCCTTCTGCTGTGGTCCTGGCGTGTTCCCGCCTCAGCAGCGAGACCCTGGCAGGGAAAGCCCTCCCGGGCTGGCAGGTTGCTCTGGGCCAGAGGAAGAGTTGGCCACGTGCCTCCAGTCTGGGCAGGATTGGACGCACGGAGTCATCACCTACGGGGGCAATTCGCCCTTCATTCCCCCTGAGCTCACCAGGAGCAGAACTCACCGGGCCATCCCCAGGGTTCGTCCCTATCGGCTCCCGCGTGAAATCAGGCCACACCCAGAGAAAGTTCTAGAAGTAAGAGAAGGCGCGCTCACTTTGCTGGCCTGTCCATTTTGCACCCGCCGACACTGAGAGAGGGGAGGCACTTGCCCGAGGGCACCCAGCAGGTTGTCGCTAGAGTGTTTGGGGTGAGGACCCAGCCCCCGACCCCTGGATGGTGGCAGTGGGTGGGGGTGTGGGTTCCCTTCCGGCCCTGGTGAGGCCCCGGCCTGTGTAGACCCTTCCCTGAGTGCCCTGTGGAGTTGCATCCAGGATGCCCAGTCAGCAGCAATGTTACTGTGTAGGTATGTCCCAAACATTTGATGGGATATACTTATACTAAAGGTTTCTGCCGTTCACCTGCAGCTCAAACCTAGCTGACGGCCTCTCAGTTTTATTTGCTAGGTCCTGCGACCCTGGTGACTGCGGAGGGGACTTTTGTCATTTGCCCACGAGGCAGCATTTCCTATAGTGTGTGCCACGTGACCACTCAAGCTGTCCCTGTGCAGAAAAGGGAAGAAGCTCACGTGGGGAATTCTGTGTGAACCCAAACTGTAGGACTTCCCTTCCCCTTGAAGGAAAGGCCGGCTGGTGGGCCTGCATCGTGGGAATGTGAGAACGAGGCCCGGGGCGCAGTATTTCGGCGGATGGGCCGTGGAACGGAGGTCTGCGCAGGAGGGAGAAAAGAGAGCCCGGGGAAGGGGCGCAGACACCAAGAGGAGGAGGGGGGTAGGTTCCCAGGGCTGATCCGGACCCACTAGGGCTCACCCGGAGTGCCTCCTGGTGGCAAACGCCGGGTTTGCAGGCACAGTGCTTTGGCCTTGACCATTGGCTCTGCAGACCCAGGCCGCGTCCAGTCGGTCAGGACTCAACAAGGTGGGACAGATGGCCTCAGGCAGGGGTCGCCGTTATTCAGAGCAGAAACCCTGCTTCTGCCCTGCCTCCCATACTCTTATCTCCAGGCCCCTGTGGCTTTGGAGAACTTGAATTTTCCCAGCCTCAGCAAAGTCTCTGCATCAGATCTGGAGGAGGGAAGAATCAGGACTCAGGTGGCAAGTCTGTGGCCACTGGGGCCCCTGCGTGGGGCCCTTCCGCCCCCTCCCCCCCCAGAAACCCAGCCGCGTGGCCAGGTCTGCTGGCTCCCACAGCTGAGAGTCCTTGGGCCCCCGAGGAAGGGGAGAGCCAGGCACGGTGAAAACACCCACCGCCCCAGCACAATCCTGCAGAATGAAGGGCTTGGTGGTGGGATGAGAGCCACATCTGGATTCAGGGAATTTCTCCTGGAGACACATCGTGCTGACCGCGCCTGTGAGCTGTGTGGCGGGGCCCTTGGGTAGCCTGGTCCCCTGCCCCGCTCACCTCCTCTGCATACTGTCCAGCCGGCCCCGAAGGCCCGTTCCTGGGAGGTTCTCCACCGGGAGGGGAGAGTGGTGACATTCCCAGGAAAAGCGACAGGCCCTGAGGACTCATTGCGTTCTGGAACGGAAGGCCTTGGTGACTCAGGGCCCGAGTGGGGCTGTCATGAGCCTTTTGGCGTGAATGCTGGGGCCTGGAGGGTCAGCTTCAAGGCCACTGCTAATGGCCACCAAACAGACCGGGGGCCTTTTGAATCCAAGGGCCTGTGGATAACCCCCCACCCCCCCATCCTCTGGCTCTTGACCTGCTGGCCTAGGAGTGGCTGGTGGGCTGCCTGCTTAGGCAGCGGGTTCCTGCCCCTGTCCTGCACTGTGCCATCTGTGGAGGGGCACCTCGCCGGGCAATTCCAGAAGTGTCCACCAGGGGGCGGGGCTGCACCTCTCAGGGTCCGCGCGGCCGGTGTGGGTGGACCCGCCTCCTTGGCACACAGTCTGGCTCTCTGTGGCCTTGGGAAAAGTCACTTAACTGCCCGGTGCCTCGGGGCACCGGCGGGACCAGAGCTCAGGGCTTGGCTTCAGGGAAGGCGCAGCAGAGGCTGGCCATTCCCGTCCCATTTTCCAGGTAGAGAAACTGAGGCTCTGAGCGTTTGTTTACAGGATGCCTGAAGGTGGTACCCCAGGTTGGCAGGCGGTGGGGTCTGCACTCGAGGCTCTTGAGACCCCAGAGGCACCGGCTGGGGCTGGCAGGTGCCACGGTGGGCTGGCGGGTTTGTGGGGTTCCTGGAACGAGCCTGACACGGAAATGCCCCGTCAGGCATAGCCTGGACACTTCTCCTGGCCTTGGTTTCTCAGAAGTCCATTTTCCCTGTATTCTACAATGCTCATTGCTTGTGCATTTAAAACCACACCGAGCAAATGGCCCTAACCTTACCAAGCAACAAATTCCATTCGATGGGCACGTTTTTTTGCATTTCTACGGAACGATTTGCGTTATTATCAGTTTCCTATTTCCTGTAAGTTGCAGAGTCGCATAGCCTCGAGCTGACAGCTGACTTCGGTGGGCGGAGACCCGGGCTGGACGTGCAGGGGAGGGAGGTGGGGTGCAGATAGGGCCTTTTGGTGCATAACTTCCCAGATTTTTCTCTGTGTATTAATGGGCCCAGATGGTCTGAAAAGGGGACGTTCCTCGTGGTGCGGACACGCTTCCCTCTCATGCCGAGGACGGGGGGACATTCCCCTGCCAAAGTACAACATCAGTGCGCTTTCTTGTTACCCTCAAGAGCCGTGTGACGGAACTAATGTCTTGCGGCTAGTGGCAGGGATCTTTGAAACCCGCTTTTCTTTTCTCTCCGGCGCCTCTGTGGAGCCTCCAGGCAGGCTGGTGACGTCCCCTGGCCGGCACTCCCAGGGGCTCCCTGGATCCCTCCCAGGGATGCCCCAGGTCACTCGGCCATGCCTGCAGGGAGGGCGATGACCGTCCAGGGGTGAGGCCTCTCCTCGGGGGCTGCTATTAATAAAGTGACCGCTGACCCCCGGACGTGGGGAGGGAGGTGGGGACGGAGCGTTCCCAGGCCTGGCGTCTGGCCCGAGGCCTTCCTTGCGTGACTGGAAGGCCTCCAGAGCGCTCTGGTTCTGCCCTGGCCCCGTGGCCTCTGTGGACCGGAAGCTCTGTGTGGACCCAGTGCGGGGGCTGCCCTTCCTCTGGGATATAAATATCCCAGGACTGGCCTCCTGCAGCCTCCCGAGAGGGCCGGGGAGGGAAGGAGGGTCATGGCCCTCCAGGAGCTGGCTCAGGGCCTCCCCGCCGTCCGGCTTTGTCTGCAGGCCCCCGGGGCAGCTGGCCACGGGGCCCTGCTTCGCTTCTCTGCTGGAAGTGGACGGACGGGGGCTGGGACAGAGGGGGGGGCCCTGCCTGTGGCCGGAGACATAGGGAGGGTGTGACGGGGGCAATACGCAGCCTAGTTTTATCTACACCTGTGGGCGCCCCTCCGGGGCCTCGGGCCTCGGGGTTCCGGGAGGGGGAGACGAGTGACTAAGGCCCGAAAGGGCCGGCGTGGCCGGCGGGTGGCGGCCCCGAACGTCTCACACCTCGCCCAGCCCAGCCTGGCGCTGTGCTGGGAACTCTGCCTCTGTTCCCTCGCCTTGTCCGCACACAGCCGGGCTGCCCGGCACGCATAGGTGAGACGCCAAGGCCACTGCAGGCCACACGGTGGGTAAATCCCACCACGGTCCCCTGGATGTTCCGGAAAGGCTGCGGGTTCTGGTCCCTCCCGCTGGAACCCAGAGAAACTCATGCTGGAGGAGAGACCGGGCTTTCCCAGCACCTTGGGCCCAGGACCTGGGAGGGGACACAGCCCCTCCTGGTTCTTGGCCCTGGTGGGCCCGGCTTGGCAGGGATGGTGGGGGGCTCGTGATGAAGCGTTTACAAATCCTTCGCATAGGACAGCAAAACCCACCCTCAAAAAAGCACTGGAAAGGGTTTCGTGTAAAAAATGCCGCTGCAGAGCACCTGGCTCTCAGGAGGAAGGCGGACCCCCCATCCCCACCCGGCTGTCGGCTCCCTCCCAGTCAGGCCCATCAAAGCTGCCTCTGTCCGCCCTCCAGGGTCCTGCAGGAGCCAGGTGCTTCCAAGAGTACGTCTGCCCCCGGGACCTGCATGTGACAGAGGAGAAAGCCGAGGTTCAGAGAGGACCCCCAGCTAGAAGGGACCAGACAGGGATTTGAAGATAGCACAGGGTAACTGCCCAGGCTAGACCCACCCTCCAGCAGAGACGGAGATTTCCCTCAGAAGCCACAGCCCCTCGCCCACCACAGTGCCACCCATGGCCAAACACGTCTGGGAAATTCTGCTCACAGTTCCCTCCCGGGGGGGGGGGGGGGGCGGGGAGCCGGCGTGCAGAGCAGCTAAGGCTCTGAGAAGTCCCGCATGGAAGAAGTCTGCTCCCCTCTGCTCACCCAGTGGTTGCCAAACTGGGGTATGGCCCATCCACCGGAGGGGGCGGGGGCAGGGTGAGGGCAGGCCTGGTGGGGGACAAGCTGCTGTAAGCTGCTGTGGTCAGGCTGTCCAGAACGTCCCGCTGTGAATGAGCTGCAGGGCCCTGGGGCGAGTCCCTTCCTCCCTTCACCTTCGTCTCAACCTTGAAGGGGGGAGAGAAACGAGGCCCACCTGACAGGGCTGCTGGGGGGACACGGCTAAGTGCACGTTGTTCACGCTCTTCTTCCAGGGAACTCTTACTTGCTGAAGACCCGACTGTGTGTCTTGCTCGGCATCTAACCCCCAGCAAGAAGACCATCCCCCAAAGGCTCATGGCCCACCCTCTGGGAGGAAAGCCAGCAGTGAACAAATGATCCCTGGCTTGGATCCGTGAGTTCCAGGAGCCAAGGGAACTCGTCGGCAGGGGGGGCAGGAAAGAACAGGGCCTGCAGGGTGAGTTTGTCCGGGGAGAGCGAGGAGGGCTCTGGGAAGAAGACCCAGCCTGTGCAAAGGCCCCGGGGCGGGAAGAAGCAGCACCCGCCCCATGACTGGAAGGAGGAGGGAAGCACAGGAAGGCCCAGAGGCTAGGAGCCGGGGCCAGGTTGGGCGGGGGTGGGGTGGGGGGGGAGTCTGGGAGGCTGCACAGGTGAGCAGGGGTAGGGGCAGATGACAGGATCAGATGCCACAGGGCAAAGGTGGGCAGCGTGGAGGAGGCAGCCCAGTGAATCACTGTGTTGTCCAGCTCGTCGAGGGCTGGCTGACTCCCCACCCTGATGCCCCTCCAGGCTTCCAGCCGTCCCTCTTGTGCGGGGCCCCTGGGTGTGGCACTTCAGGGGGCTGGGGTGTGCTGTGCCCGTGCGCTCCTCGGGGGAGGCGGTCAGCCCAGAGCCCTCTCCAGCTGCCCCAGATGCAGGCAATGCCGCTGTGGAGGAGGCGAGAAGGGCAGCATAGGCTGGGACCCGGTTCCAGATATGCACGCTGTGTCTGGTCCAGGCATGGACCGTCACTGTGCCAGGCTCCGAGGGAGCCCCGGGGACGGCCGCGGAGGAGGAATCTGCCCAGGGTGCCCCTGGGAGGGAGGCAGGGAGGTCACTGGGGTGGCCTTCTGCCCCACCTCCACTGAGACTGTCGTGGGGGGCGGCGTGCACTCTCAGGGCTGGCTCTGTGCCGGCTTGGGCCTCCCCGAGCCACAACTCAGGGGGTGTGCTCCCGTCCACGCAGGGGACGCAGGGGGTGTGCTCCCGTCCACGGCAGACCAGGTGGCAAGCACAGAGTAGGATCGGCTCGGGGGTATCTTTCGGGTCATGTGCCCAGGGCCCCGATCTGGACTTCTAGTGGACACAGAGGGCACAGCCCCAGAGGCAGGCCCGCCTGGGAAGGTCTCGCGGTGGGGCAGGAGGGGGCGGCCCCGGGAGGAGGCCTGGCCCGGCTCATCCTCGGTTCCCCTGACCCCGTGACCCTGGTGTCCCTGTGCCCCAGCAGCCTCTGCTATTTCCGGTCCCGCCGAGCCTGGGCCTGATCACGTCCCCAGCTCCCTGCAGGGTCCACGCCCGGCCTGCTGTCCGCCTGAAGGAGCGGACCGCGCTGGGCGCCTGGGCGTGCTGCAGACGACGCGGTCCCGGGAGCTCCCGCTAGCCAGGTGTGGGCTGGTGCTGGGGGGTGGCGGGGACCCGAAATCGGGCAGGAAGGGGCCCCGTCCCGTTCTTCTGGGGCCCTCAGTCCCGGGCGGCACAGGGCTGGTGCGCTCTCACGTGGCTGGACCCCTGCTTGGCCTCCGAATGATGTTCCTGCAGCTGCCGGAACAAAGGACTACGGGCTTGGAGACTGACAACAGGAATGTGTCCTTCCCAGTTCTGGAGGCCACAGGCCCCAAGTCCAGGGGAGGGGGGCGGGGCTCCAGCCAAGTTCACAAGCAAGGGCTGGGGACAGCAGGCAGGGAGAAGGAGAGGGTCTCCGGGCGGCAGGCGCAGAGAGGGAGGCCTGACCAGGAGCACAGGTGTGGCCCAGGTGGGCAGGCTCTGTGCCCAGGGCTGAGAGGGCACAGGAGGTTCTGATGTCACCTGAGCGGACAGGCTGCAGCTCTCCTCAGGGTGCCCGCCCCCCCCAACTCGGTGCCGCCCCAGGCTCCCTGCAGGCTGCCCGTTCCCCCCCCCCCCCCCCACCTCCACAGGCCTCTGCTCAGCGGGGCTTCAGCACCCTCACGCTTGGCCCTGCGCCCTTGGGATTCTGGTTCGTTTGCTAGCTGCCCTCCTTCCAGGCCCGGGTCTTGGGGGCGGGGGCCCCAGTCGCTGACTGCGGCAGACTGCAGGTGTGCATGAGCAAGGCCGGAGCTACGGAGAGGGGCCCCGCCTGCTCCCCGAACCCCTCCACTCGAGCTGGGCTCCGCCTCCTGAGTCACCCGTGACCTCCACGTGACCGCAGCCAGCGGTGCAGACCCCGGTTCTCCAACTGGGCCGTCACCACCCTGCACACCGTCACCCCTGCTCCTCCTCCTCCTCCTTCCTCCCTCCCCGTGGGCTGCGGGACCCCTCCCGGCCGGTACCCCTGCCCCTTCTCCGTCCCCGAGGGCTGCCCCTTCCGTCCTTGGCCTGTGAGTGCTTCTTCCAGGCCAGGCCTCCTGTTCCTTCTACGGGCCGAGGACCCCACATCGCTGTCTGTGCCGCACCGTCCCGCCTCGGGGGGGACAGAGAGGCTCCATGCCCACTCTGGGGCTGCTAAGTTGGGGGAGTGGGCTCCCCACGGGCAGGGGGCTCGGCTCCCGCCTCAGCACGCAGCTCTCCGCGGGAGGCCTCTCCCCCTTGGGGGGTCACCGGAGAGTCATGTGGCCTGCCCCGGCGGCACTGGGGGTGAGCCCCTCTCTGTGCAGGGGCTCCCAGACGGGTGCTGCCACAGGGTGGCGGGTGGGGTTCCGGCCGTGGGTACTGAAGGCTGAGTCCCAGCACCCCTGGTGAGAGAGGCCGGCAGGTGGCTTCAGGGGCCGCTGCCGTAACTGGGGGGCCGGGTCACAGCTCCGGTCCGGCTGGGTCCTCAGAGACCCCGGGGCGGCTGGGTCCGGCGTCACCACCCTTCACAGGGAAGAGGCCCGGGACGCAGTGCAGCTGGTATACGGACACATCCTCCCGCGCCCTTCGAGGGCCCCTTTCCGGGCTCCATGCAGGGCCCCAGAGGAGTGGTAAGTTCTCGTACTTTGTTGTCATGAAAAAAATCCAATGGATTCATCCAACACAGAACCGAAGGGACGGGGAAGCGAAAAGGCAGAAATCAGTTCCCCCAGCCTCAGACCCAGCTCTACGGGGTCGGCACTGGGGGGCCCATCTCTGCACTGTTTTCCCGCGTGTGCGTCTGCGTGTGTGTGCACAAGTGTGTGTGTGTGTGCACGTGTGTCCACGTAAGCCTCACCGGCATCATGCCTTACTGCTGCCTCTCGTGTCCCTTTTCTTGTGAGATCCCAGCGTGGGGTGGGGGGGGGGTCCTTCTGCCACAGGACCTTAAATGCCCGCGAGGCGTCGCGTCGTGCAAACACGCGGAGTTAATTTACCCTAAGTCCCCCACGAACCGTTTTGACTCGTTTTGCTGAAACAAACCGCAGCGTTCAGACGAACATCCTTGCCCACGTCCCTGACGGACAAAGCAAGACGTGAGGCCGTGGGTCAGAGGGCATGCCATGTGCGACTTTGCGTGCGTGTGAAAATTGCCAGGGACGATAGGGAGGGACCCTGCGTGCCTTTTCCCTTTGTCTCGTTAATTTTAGGTGTGAGCAAAAAAAAAAAAAATTGACTGCCAATTCGGTACAGGTGAAGAGATGTCACTGCTCCTTCAACCTTTGAATTTTGTGAAGTTAAACAGTTTGAAAGCAACCCTTTATATGTGAATTACATGAAATCTTTGTCAGCCGTGTATGTTACACATATTTTCCAAATCTGTCGTTTGTCCGTTAGCTTTCTGATTTGCTTTTCTCGCGGAACATTTAACTTTTTTTTCAATGTAGCCCAGTTGCTGTCCTTGGTCCGGGGGTCCTGGTGTCTGTTGATTTTAGAGCGAGGCTGGGGGTGTGGGGGGGGGGCAGCCTGGGGAGGGTGCGGCCACCAGGCGGCCAAGGTGGGCTGGAGGGCGGCTCTCGCTACGGGGGGGCTCTCTGGTGGGGGTCACGCACGCGTGCCATCGGCCTCTTCCTGGAAATGCATCTCGTGGTGGGATGGCTTGGGGTCATCCCTTTTGGCTCTCGTCAAGCTAAACAGGACATTCTGGGCAGTAACAGAGATTACGCTTTGTTTGTTTGTTGGGAAATCAAAGGTATGTGAGCGTGTGTGCACAAGCGTGTGTAGGAAATGGGGCAAGACTCACCCAAATGACGGTAAAAAAAAAAAAAAAAAAAGGCTTGACTGTCTTTAAAAGATCCATTTCCTTTCCAGTCCAGAGCAGTGCCGGGTCCCCTGCCCTGAGCTCCTGGCTGTCCGGGCGTCGCGGGAGAGCCCGCCGGACGGGACGCAGCGAGCGAGAGGGCTCTAGCACGTGGCAGTGCAGGGAAGACAGGATCCCAGGGTGTCCAAGCCGATGCTCCCCCCCACCCCGCACCCGGGGGCTCCCCAGAGGCCAGCGGCGGGGGGTGGTGGTCCCTGGGCTCTTTCCAGTGCCTTCCATCCAGTTGGTTGGAGATCACAGTTGTTCCGGACAAGACCTGCTCGGCCGACAGTTTTCCCAGCACGACGCCCTGGGTGGGGCTATGGCTGAGGTCTCTCTTCAGACCCATTTGCAGATGGGAAGGCTGAGGCCCGGCGAGTGAGAGGCCTCTGCAGGACTGGGACCCTTCTCCTGCTCCTGCCTGGCCTCCGACTGCAGGGACGGCTGAGACACCTGTTTGCGGCTCAGGTGTGGTCTGTCTCACGGCCACGGGATGGGGAAGAGGCGCCCATTTAAGGGTCATGATTGCAGGGATAGAATCAGATAATGAGGGTCAGTGCTGGTATACAGTAGGTACTCAATCAATGGCGATGGCGGACGAGAGAGGGCTGCGTTTGGATTCTGCTGTGACAGCTTTGCTTCCAGGAGTCCCACGAGGCTGTTGGCCCGGAGCGGAAGCATCCAGCGGCTCTCTTGATGGGCCCTGTGGGCGCCCCTACACCCCAAATGTGTAGAGTTCAGGAAGTGGTCAGATGGCCAGCCTCCCAGGGACGCCCCGGAGTGGGCCCGCCTCACATGTCCCCACCAGCAAGCCGAGTGACGAGCATGGCATCCGGGCAGCGGGTCGCCGGACTCCTGGGGAGCAGGGCCCGGTGTTTCTCCAGCTGGAGCCTCGGTGTTCATGTCTGTAAAGTGGGTCTGTCCAGCCCGCCCCGTTGGTGAGAACCACTGGGCGGGGTCCTTCTCTGTGTTAGCCCTACAAGCCTCATCGGACACAGGGCGTTGCCACACTTTTCCCATACTGCGTGCCCGCCACTTCCTGGCCCTCCCGGGCCCTGGGAGGGACAGCTGATGCCCCTGAAGCCGGCTGCAGAGGCTGGGCCTCGGCTTCCTGAATCGAGGCGTTGCGCCCTCGGGATTCACTGCCAGCCTGCCTCGGATGACGCGGGCTGGTCCAATACCTGGGTGCCAGCCTCGTTGCCACAGGCCCAGCCAGCAACGGGCAGCTCTGGACCAGGGCCCAGAGACTTTCCACCGATGCGGCGTGGGGCTTGGTCCTCCCCTGCGGCACATGCGGTCTTGTCCAGAACCCTGTCCCCTCTGTGCTGGCCATGGGGCCACGTGGGTCCCTTTCAGAATATGGGGCCTGGCGCTTCTGGAGGCGTGAGATCACCCCGGGTGACGGCGTGAGCAGGGATGTTTCCGGATAGCACAGAGTCCCCGAGTCTCGCGAGTCAGGCAGAGCTGACCCCGATGCTGGGGGTCCTGACCCCCAGCCGGTGCTGGATGCTGAGTGGGGAGGAAGTTACGGGAACCCAGGGCCCAGGGGCCCCCAAACACACCTCGGGCGGTGCAGGGTCGGGGACAGAGCCCCGACCCATCTCCTAAGCTTTCAGGCGCTTGGAGCGTTTGATTTCCTCCCCACCCCTGCCCGCTCGGAATCCAATTAATCAATAGAAGAAATCTCTCGTGTGGTACCTCTCTGAGCCCCGCAGGCTCCTACAAGATTGATTAACACAAACATCAATTTCTCGGGCTGCACGCCTCCGAAAACACGGCACTTTTTCAGATTGAATTGCTACTGGGCGCCCGGTGTAAATAAAGGAGGGGGGTGAGGCAGAAGATTTGTTACCGTGTGTGGGTGCTGTGGTTTCCCACTCCGCTGGTGCTGGAGGGAGAGGGTGGGCAGGGGCGGGCGGGCGGGAGGGAGAGGCAGGGGGCAGGCAGGCAGAGGAGGTCAGGGAGAGGAGAAAACCAGAGGAACGGGCGCAGGTCGAAGGGTCTCGGGGAGGGAGGTGCGAATTGGTTCTTCTCTCCTCTGGCAGCCGAGGGTGGGAGCTGCTGGCCCAGTGGCTGCAGCGAGGAGGGTGGTCTGGACCCTCCCTGATTCCATCCAGTGCAGGGGGAGGCCGGGAGGGCCACAGCCCAGAGCAGGGAGACAGGAAGGGAAGCCGCGTCCAGGCTCGGGGACCCGGACCCCGGAGCGGTGGGGATGGGGGCCCAGAGCCCAGGAAGCTGATCCCCGCGGCCACACCCCTTGGCTGTAACCAGGCCCGTTTGGTGCCCACCGGGGCGCGTCCCCGCCCGCCGGTCCCCTCCCTTCCCGGCCTGGGCCCTCTGCCCCCCTCGGCGTCTCCGTGTCTCCACTCCCGGGTCCCTTGCATCCGAGGAGCCACGACAACCCCCACGTGTGGGAGCCATGAACAAAATTTAAAATTTTCTAGTAGCCACAGAAAACAAACCAAAAAGAAACTGGTGAAATCATTCCAACGATCTATTTTGGGTGACCTAACGTACTCCACGCGTGGACATCCCAACATGCGATGGAAAAACAAGGATGTGTGCGTGTTTTGGTTCTCGTGCTGGTCTTTGCGACCAGGAGTGTGTTTCGTATGTGTGCCTTCTGGGTCTGGGCCGGCCACGGCGGGGTGCCCGGCGGCCAGCGTGGCGAGGGGGCCCTGGTGCATGAGTGCGGGTGCCCTGTTTAGTCCTGTCCAGTCCTTGGGGTGGAAGGGCGTGGCGACCGTAGCTGGCCCTGAAGCAACCTGTCTGTCCACTGGATGCTGTCTGAATTACAAGAGGCCCCCACCCCGAGGCAAAGCCTGGAGATCCGGCCTGGGGGGAGGGGGGGTGGGGATGAAGGGGTGGGGAGGTGGGTTTTCAGGAGGAGCTGCTACCTGCTCTGATCCGTCCCTCCCCTGCTTCAAGCCCTCCATGGCTCCCCAGTGCCCTTAGACCCCACAGGGGACTTGGCCTCCGCCAAGGCTGCTCCTTCTTCCTTCACAAGTGACTGCCTGTCACTTTGACAAAGGTTTCCTGAGGGCTCCGAGCACTGGGCCCTGCGATGCCCAGACAGGACCCTGAGCCGGGAGCTCCTGCAGGTTGAGTGGGTGTTACTGGGGGAAGGAACGAGGCACAGAAACTCGCAGGTGACAGGCAAGGGGGTCGGAGCTGCAGGTGGGCTGTGGGCAGGGGGCTGAAGGCCGAGGTGGGGGGGGCACCCATGGTTGACGGGCGCTGGGCCAGGGGGACCAAGGAAGCAGAAGGGTGGGTGGGAGGGCGCCGGACGAGGAAAGGGCTGGACTGTGGTGGCAAAGTCAAGGAGGAGGCTGGTGTCTCTTCTACCCTTTGGAGAGCTCCCCTCGATTTTGGCTGTGGCATTGCACCGGAACCTTCCAGAAAGGTGCCCTTGCCGGCTCCCCTGTGCTGTTCTCCCTCCTCCTTTGGCATCTTGAAGCCCCGAGCCTGCTGCTGATGGAAGAGAAGGGCTGGGGATCGAGAACAGCAGCGGGCCTTTGGGGGGCTTCCTGGAATCGGGGACCGGGGGGGCTGTGTATCTTTTGCGTCATCTACCCCCACCCCCACCCCAGGGCCGCCCAGGCCGAGTGCTTTCTCTGGACTCTCACTTCACGTACAAGAACACATTCCCAGCGAGAAGAGGCTGGCGTGAGGGAGGGGCGGCTCCGGGGCGGCTGTGTGGGCTCGGACGGCCTGCCTCTCCTTTCCAGGCTCGGCGGGCCTCCCTCTGCTCTGCCCACCTGCCTTCACCGCCGGGACTTCCTCCTTCCTGGAGGCCGCGATCCTCCTGCCGGGCAGCCCTGTGGCACGTCCCCAGCGCCCCAGCAGGGAGGGGTGTCCAGCAAGAGGATCGAGGGCCTGTCTGACACCTCCGGACCTCGGGAGCCGGCCTCCCTGACTCCCTTTGACCCTGGTTACCCCTGGGGAATGGGGAGCGGGTAGGCCGAGACAATGAGCTGTCTCTGGAGTGATGGCTTTGTGTCCAATAAGCTGAATTAGTGTTTTGATTTAAAAACTACTTTTTAGGGGTGCCTGGGTGGCTCTGTCGGTGAAGCGTCCGACTTCGGCTCAAGTCATGATCTCGCGGTTCGTGGGTTCGAGCCCCGCATCGGGCTCTGTGCTGACACCTCGGAGCCTGGAGCCTGCTTCCGGTTCTGTGTCTCCCTCTCTCTCTGCCCCTCCCCTGCTCGTGCTCTGTCTCTTTCCCCCCTCTTTCCCTCTCAAAAATAAACATGAAAAAAATTAGAACCTTAAAAAAAGTAAGGTTAACGTCTGTACAGTCAAGTGCACCAATGGTGAGCCTACAGCTCTAGGAGGTTTGACATCATTTTCATGTATAATTTTTTTAAATGCAAAAAGAGGCCACCTGAGTCCCCCCCTGCTGTGCCGGGTAGAAAAGGAGCCAATGCCCCCGAGTAGCCTCCGTTGGCTGAGAGTGTGGCTCCTTCCCCCCTGCCCACCTGGAGTTACTCTCTGGGGTCAACGGGTGAGGAAGGGACAGGATCGGGGGGCAACAGAGTCACGGGTGGGGGGCCACGAAGCCAGGCGCAGACTCGGGTCTCTGGACCCTCAACCCAGTGCTCCTGGTGCAGCCCCGCCCTGGCTCGGGTCACTTCCCCCAGGGAGCAGCCCAGGACCTGAGCCCGGAGCCCCGCTGCCTAGAGCCCACGGAGTGCTGTCGGCTGGCTCACGCACATGTACTCTTTTCTTCGGCCGTTCGCGAACCCCCAGAGCCTGCCGGGGGCGCCAGGCTGTGTGCCGCGTCCTTCAGATGCCATACCCGGTGACGCGGGCGTCAGCGCCCCGCGTTGTACACGAGGAGCTCAGAGAGGGGGCCGGGCTTGCTCAAGGTCACCGCCAGAGAGCGGCGGGGTAGGGGCCTGAGCTCTGGCGGGCCTCAGCCCAGAGCCTCCAAACCCGCTTTCCTAAACCTCCACCCCTCCGTGCCTGGCCCCAACCAGCATGTCTTCTGCCACTGCCCGCAGTGACCTCGGGGGTCCTCCGGAGGGCACAGCCCCCCCCCCCCTCCGTGGCACGGTCCGCAACAGGAGGTCCAGGAGCCGCGCGCCGGGCTGCTGGGGGGCTCACCGTGAGGCGGGCTCTAGCTGCTGGATCCCGCCTGCGCCCTATCTCCTCCCGGGCAGGTGGGCCCGGCGGGGGCACAGAGGCCCGGTGTAGCCCCAGCCCCTGTTTCATGCAGGGGGAAGCCAGGCCCGGAGAGGGGAGGCACGCCGCCCCAAGTCGCACGGCAGCTGAGCGGAGCGGGGCCTGGAGGCCAGTAATCACAGGCTGGTGATCACGCGGGGACGGGTGAGAGCCCACGACTCACCGCTTGTGACTTCAAGTGGCATCGAGCCAGTGAGTCAGGCCCGCCGAGGGCTCGGGCGCGTGGGCAGGAGGATGGGCGCCGGGCGGGCAGGGGCAGGAGGCAGGCGCTTGAGTCGGTGTGGCTAATTTGGTACAAGAACTAGGATGCCATTGGCAATTTCTGCATCTTGGGGAAACAGGACGGTATGAGGCCTGTTCCAGACGCAGCAAGAATGGGGGGTGTTGCTTAAGAGGCCTGGCGAGTGAGGGGGCTCAGGCCCCGCCAGCCTCTTCCTCAGCCAGGGCGCTGGGGCAGGGCACCTACTGCTGGTGGAAAAGGGAGCTTTTCCTTCGCAGGCCAGGGCGAAGGCAGAGCCGAGGTCTGCACCTGCCAGTGGCTCTGGGAGCCACCCTGGGCCACCTGAGCACGCCCAGGTGGGTCCCACAAGCTCCCCGCCTCAGTCTTCCCCTCCTGTGTGGGGACTGACAGGAGATCCAGGGAGAGCGTAGTGTGACGGGCCTGGCAGGGACCCCGCGGGACCCGGGAAGCACCCCTTTGCCCGGCCTGGGATGAGCCGGCTCCCTAGTTGGGTGTCTCCGGGTGGGCACAGCCCCTCGGTAGCACGGTCCCCAGTGCCTGTGCCCGGGTCACAGATGGCTGTGGGGCGAGGCTCCCGGTTCAGGACTTGGCATTTCTCCTCAAAAACATCCGTGTCCTTGGTTCAGAAACACAAACACCCACCTAGCCTTTAGGCTGGAAGGAAGGAACTAGGGGGCCTGTGGGCAGGGCCGTAGGGCGCTCTCCCCCCCAGCCCCTGTCCCGGCTCCCTGCTTCGTTCCTTCCTGTGACAACACTCTGGGGCGGGGGGGCCTCCGTGCATCACACAGGCAAGCCCCCTGCCCTGCGGCTTCTGCGGACACAGGACCCCACTGGCCCAGTGACCATGGAGAACAAGGAGAGGAGCCATGACACCCCCCACTTGAGAGGACTATTGTGGGCTTGGGGGACAACGACCGGACAGCGCTGGCCCGCGGCCCCTGGCGCACAGTGAGGACTTCTCGACGGCTGTTCTCACGTGTGGACACAGGACACACGGGTGAAGGTCCCTCATCCCGGAGAATGGGGTGAGTGACCTTCGGGTGTGAACCTCTCCCGAGTGTCAGGAAGGCTGGGGCCTGGATGCTGGGCTGCCTGGGACGGCCAGCGAGCCCCGGCTCTCTCTCTTCTTTGAACAGCTCCTTTGGGATGGGCCTGGGGCCCTGCGCTGTCTCCCCTGGCGGACCCCCGCGTAGTCCCAGAGTCCCTCGGCGCTCCTCCACGCGGGGGGTCCCCAACCCCTGACTGCCCCAGCTGCCCAGCGCCGTGCGGCTAGTGTGGGGGACAGGTTACAGCAGGGGCGATGACCAACTATCGCGAGCTGACCGAAAATTAAAACATGGCGTATCGACTTTGTGTGATGCAGCTAAGACAACATTTGAGGGGAAAATTATAGCTTAAATTGATTTGTGGGCAATTTACATATAGGAAATTTGCAAAGGAAAACTCATCGTTGAAGGCTCACACCGAAAGAGAAAATTGCAACACCAAAAAAAATGTGGACAGTCTGGTTAAAAAGTGGGCATTGACATTTCTCCTGGGAAATGTCCAGATACTCAGCGTCACTGATCATCGGGGAAAGGCACATCCAAACAACCTCGCACCTGTCAGAATGGCTAAAACAAAAGGACAAGAGATAACAGGCGTTGGCGAGGGTGTGGAGGAAGGGGAACCGTCACGCATGGTTGGTGGGAATGCAGACCGGTGTAGCCGCTGTGTGGGAAACGGTATGTCATGGAGGTTGTTTACAAGATAAAAAACAGAACCACCGTACGATCCAGTAATTCTGCTGCTGGGTATTGATCCAGGGAAAACCCTAACTTGAAAAGCTACATGCGCTCCTATGTTTATTGCAGCATAATTTGGAGTAGCCGAGACACGAAAGCAACTTGAGTGTCCCATCGACAGACGAATGGATAAAGATGTGGTAGACATATGCTGTGGAATATTACACAGCCACAAACAAGGGCGAGATCATGCCATTTGTGACAGCGGGGATAGATCTAGAGGGCGTTATGCTAAGTGAAATAAGTCAGGCAGAGAAAGACAAATATCATATTATCTAATCATAACTGGAATCTACAAAAGCAAACAAAAAGCGGAATCAAAACTATAAATACAGAGAACAAACTGATGGTTGCCAGAGGGGAGGGGGGTGGGAGGTTGGGCAAAATGGGGAAGGGGAGAGGGAGACACAGGCCTTCAGTTATGGGATGAGTAAGTCATGGGAATACAAACCAGGGCATAAGGGGTACAGTCAGTGACAATAATGTGTAATGTGCATAACCGTGTGAACTCGTCCGATCGCTAGGTTGTGCGCCAGAAAGTAACGTAACACCGTGTGTCCGCTACACTAAAAACAGAAAAAAAAACAAGAAGAGAAGAAAAAGAAAATCAATGATCTAAATTCCACCTTAAGAAACTGGAAAAAGAAGCAAATTGAATTCAAAACAAACAGAAGGAAGGAAGCAGTAATGAGCAGAAATCAATGAAATAGGAAAGAGAAGGGCTGTAGGAAAGCGTAATCAATGAAGCCAGAGTTGCCTCCGTGAAAAGATTGTACGTGACTGACAAATCTCTAGGCAGACTGACAAAGAAAAAAAGACAGAAGGCGCAGATTACCAATATCAGGAATGGAAAAGGGGACATCACTACAGATCTTGCGGATATTAAAATGTTAAGAAATAATATTACAAACAATTTTATGATAGACAAATTCCTTCAAAAACATAAGCTACCAAAACTCACTCAAGAAAAAAATAGGTGATAGTCCGGTATATATAGATTAAAAAAAATTTTTTTTAACGTTTATTTATTATTGAGAGACAGAGAGACACAGAGCGTGAGCAGGGGAGGGGCAGAGAGAGGGGGAGACACAGAATCCGAAGCAGGCTCCAGGCTCCGAGCTGTCAGCACAGAGCCCGACGTAAGGCTTGAACCCACAAACCGTGAGATCATGGAACCCACAAACCGTGAGATCATGACCTGAGCCAAAGTCGCTTAACCGACTGAGCCACCCAGGCTCCCCAATAGTCCCATATATATTAGAGAGTTGGTTGTTTAAAATCTTCTCAAAACAGGGGTGCCTGGGTGGCTCAGTCGGTTGGGAATCTGACTTTGGCTCAGGTCATGATCTCACGGTTCGTGGGTTCGAGCCCCGTGTCGGGCTCTGTGCTGACGGCTCGGAGCCTGGAGCCTGCTTCGGATTCTGTGTCTCCCTCTCTCTCAGCCCCTCCCCCACTCTCACTCTGTGTCCCTCTCAAAAGATACATAATAAACATTAAAAAAAAAAAAACCTTCTGAGAACAATAAACTCCAGACTTAGGTGAGTTTTGCAGCAAATTCTACCAAACACTTAAGAAAGAAATAATACCAACCACACTCAGCCTCTTCCAGGAAATGGAAGCGGAGGGAGGAATCAACTCTTTTTATGAGGTCAGCATTACTCTGATACCAAAACCTGACAAAGAGGTTACAAGAGGCTTCATCAAAAGGATACATATGGAGGTCAAATCAGCATATGAAAAGATGCTCAGTGGTCTCAGTCATTATGTCAGTCAACGCTGAAGGACGAGCCGCTGCAACCTGTAGTCATGGCTTTTATTTATGTAGTTTTTTAATTTTTTTTAACGTTTATTTATTTTTGAGACAGAGAGAGACACAGCATGAACGGGGGAGGGTCAGAGAGAGGGAGACACAGAATCCGAAACAGGCTCCAGGCTCTGAGCGGTCAGCACAGAGCCCGACGCGGGGCTCGAACTCACGGACCGCGAGATCGTGACCTGAGCCGAAGTCGGCCGCTCAACCGACCGAGCCACCCAGGCGCCCCTAGTCATGGCTTTTATTTATTTATTTATTTTTTATTTTATTTTTTTTTTTTCAACATTTTTTATTTATTTTTGGGACAGAGAGAGACAGAGCATGAACGGGGGAGGGGCAGAGAGAGAGGGAGACACAGAATCGGAAACAGGCTCCAGGCTCCGAGCCATCAGCCCAGAGCCTGACGCGGGGCTCGAACTCACAGACCGTGAGATCGTGACCTGGCTGAAGTCGGACGCTTAACCGACTGCGCCACCCAGGCGCCCCTAGTCATGGCTTTTAAAAACCGACAACCCCACGTGAAGGTGCAGAGCCCCTGGAACTGACACACATCGCTGGTGGGGACACAACGTGGCCCAGCCGTTCTGGAAAACAGTCTGGTGGTTTCTCACATACACTTACACTATGCCCCAGCAATTTCACTCCTGGATATTTCCCCAAGAAAATCACCCAACCATCTGTGCGTGGATGCCTACAGCAGCTCAGTTTGTATTTGTTCCAAGCTGGAAGCAACTGGCGTGTTGTTCCAACCACGGTACGTCCATATAATGAAATACTTTTCAGCAATAAAAATGAACGAGCTATGGACACGTGCGAGAACGGGGTTGAATTTCAAACGAATTATGCTAAGCGAAGGAAGTCAGGCTCAAAATGTTGCATACTGTCTGATTTCATTTGAATTATATCCTAGAAAAGACAGAAACTGTCGGGACGAGCCATAGATCAAGGTTGCTAGGCACGGATTTGGGGAGGTGATGGATATACTCTTTACCATGGCAGTTACCTGACTAAGTTTGTAGAGATTTACAGAACTATACAGTAAAAAAGGATTTTCTTTTAAGTAGGCGTCAAGCCCAGCACAGAACCCAATGGCGGGGGGAGGGGCTCGAACTCATGATGCTAAGACCAAGACCTGAGCAGAGGTTGGGGCGCCTGGGTGGCTCGGTCAGTTAAGCGTCCAGCTTCAGCTCAGGTCGTCATCTCACGGTTCGTGGGTTGAAGACCCGCATCGGGCTCTGTGCTGACGGCTCAGAGCCCGGAGCCTGCTTGGGATTCTGTCTCCCTCCCTCTCTGCCCCCCACCCCCTGCCCCCACCATGCACACTGTCTCTCTGTCTCTCAAAAAATGAATAAATGTTAAAAACATTTTAAATATAAAGACTTGAGCGGAGATCAAGAGTCAGATGCTTAACCTACTGAACCACCCAGATGCCCCTAAAAAAGGAAGAATTTTACTCTAGATAGGTTACTTTAATGAACTCAACTTGAAAATAAATCAATTTGGGAGAATTAAGATCTTCGTAATGTTGAATTTTCTAAACCAGAAGCGCTTCATAAACCATAAACTATAAACATAAACATATGTCCCCTCTTTAGGTCTTCATGAATGTCTGTCGATAAAATTTCATATATTTTTTTTTTCCTCTAGAGGTCTCGTGTGTATGTTACGGGATTTATTTCCAGGCGCTTGACCTTGTTTGATGTTATCACAGGTGGTATCATTCAAAAATTCCCATTTTCTATCTATTTGCCCCCATTACATAGAAAGAAATCTGATTTTTCGTGTTAACTCTACATCCAGCAACCTTGGCAAACTGTTAGTATTGATCTGCAGGTCATTTCGGACCTCCTGTGTTTGGAATCACCTGCCTTGCGAAAAACGGCAGGTTGGTTTCTTCTTTTCTAGTCTTTTCACCTCTGGTTTGTTTCTTTTTCTTTTTAAGTTTTGGTGATTTGCGTCATCTCTATACCCGACGTGGCTCTGGAACTCCCGACCCCGAGGTCAAGGGTCGAATGCTCTTCTGACCGAGCCAGCCGGGAGCCCCTCGTTTATTTAGTTTTCTTACCTTATTGCAGTGGTGGAGGCAGCTGTCACCATGTCGAGCGGAAAGGGCGAGGGGAGAAAGTCTTGCCTCGCTTCTGGTTTCGGAAGGAAAGCTTTCGAGGCTTTGCCACGGAGCATGACGACTGCGCCGGCCTCCCGCAGGCCCCCTTCCACGGCATCAGAGGCCCCTTTTGGCTCCGGGTTTGTGAGAGCTGTTTTAATCACGAGTGGATGTTGGTTTTTCACAAGTGTCTTTGCCACATGTCGTAGGACTCGCGTCTGATTTTTCTTCCTCGTGTGTCACTTCGGTGACTTACACGGATCGGCTTCCTGAGGATCGCCAAATCTGCATTTCTGACATACACGCAATTCTTTGGTGACGCGCTGTCCTTTTCGTGGCTGAGTTCAGTTTGCTAGTCGTTTGTTTTGCGTTTCAGCATCTGTGAGTGACGGTCTGCTCTCGGCCTTGTTGTGGGGGCTCCCCTGCTCTCATTCCTGCCTCCCGGCCCCACCGGGATTTAGGTCCCCCTTTCCCTGCAGGGGGTGCTGAGTCCAGACCTGCCCGCGACCTGGGCTCAGCTGGCCGCGCCTCCTTCTGTCTCTGTCTCTGGGGAGTGGGGGTCACTGTGTTGTTCGCCCCACCGTATGTTTGGGGTCACCTCCTCTATGCTGCCCCAGCAGCGGTGTGCAGCCACCAGCTATTTTGGTTGGAAATCCCCTTTGATTTGGAGTGAGATCTCTTGCCTGTGGCCGTCTGGGCCCCTCCCATCCAGGGTAGATGAGATGCCCTCACCCCAAACGCCAAAACCTTTCAGAATGTTTTCTGAAAACAGCAGCTTTCCCCGAGGCGAATCTGCCCCACCTCCACGGGGCGCAGGCATAGCTGTGGGTTTTGAAGTCACATTTTCCTTTTCTCTGCATCTCGATCTCCCTCAGTATTTCTGCGTCCGCGGCACATCAAGGTGGTGATAAGATCGGTGGCCTTCTTTCGGTTCCTCTGACTCGGGGCCTCCCTCCTCCCTGCCTCCCCCTCGCAGCCACCACCATGCTCACTGCCTCCGGGGAGCCCCTGTCGCGCTCCTGGTGCCCTGTCCTTTGCCTCCGTGGCGCCTGGCGTCCTCGAGGCTCCGCGTCGCCTGGATGGGCGGCCCGCAGGGTGGTGGCCGTCGTGCTGAGGGCCGGCCCTGGGGATGGGTCGCGGGAAGGACTGGGAGCTTTCCGCCCAAAGTCCCCGGGCCCCCTCGCCACGGTGATGGGCCTCGCCCATCAGGGAAGGACAGGACAGCAGGCCCCTCCCACCCGCTGTGGGGCCTCCCTGCCTCCCCGCCGCTCTCCCCTCTCCAGGGGAGGCCACGCAGCTCAGCTCCACTCGGAATCCTGGAGGAGCCCGGGCGACTTCCTGCTTGAAGATCTTGTAAGTGTGCGGAATCTGAGAAACGCTCTGTTAATAAGGCAGAAGTAACCTTTGACCTCCCCTCCCCCTCACATCCTGCGACAGGAAGCCCCACCTACCAGAGGGGCGAGAACAACATCCCGGGGAGGAAGGCCGTTGCCTTTTCACCCCATCCTCTTTCTGGAAAGTTCTGTGCCCTCTTCCCTGGGGGGACGGGGAGGACAGCCGTCCTCGTCCTCGTCCTCGGGGCTGTCACGTAAGGGCCGGGCTCTGCGGCGGCTTGGGGGTGGCGGGGGAGCGGGGAGCCCCAGTACCCGTCCGGGCGGGGCCAGCCCCCCCACCCAGGATGGGGCCGGGCTGGGGGAGGCCGTCAGTCTGAGAGTTTTACTTACCTTGAACGGCTCAGCCAAGCAGACACATTATTTAGGGACTGGAATAAAAAGCCACTCACTTTACTGCAATTGACCATTTAGTTCAATTTGCGTGTTGCTGCAGGTAATTACTCCGGTAATAACGTGCGGTAATGCGCGCTGATTGGGGGGCTGGCCCCGGCTCCGTGTTAATGCTGCGTGCTGCACGTTCTAATTACCCGCGTGTTACCATGGTTATTTGCATGGAAGCCGTGTTAACGGCACCCTGGAAACATAACGCCATAGTGGGTTTTGAATTAAATCTTTGTGTTCTCTTAGAGCTAGAAGTGCGTCTCACATAAAATAATCATGAATAAAATGAGATCATCGTGGTGGAGTTGCCAGGAAGCTGATTTAACTGAGCTGCAGAAATGTGACTTTACCCTACTCGAGAATTAGAGCCTCGCAAACGTTGTGGGGTTGCTAGGCAACCCCCAGGATGACATCACTCACGGGAGCCGCTGCTGGCGATGTCATCTCGCCATATTTATAGCGCCTCCGCGGAGAGGGTGTGCGTTACAGAAAGGACGCGCTTTTCCCCCCGGATGATGGGTGTGAACGGGGGGCGGGCCTCCGAGGGCTCGGAGAAGGGGCACTTGGCAGCAGCCGCGTGACACTGTCTCGGGTGGCAGTGCTGGATTTCCACTGGGTCACACGGGTTCCCACGTCCGAGGGCTCGGTCAGCGGAGTGCAGTCGCCCACCCTGGATGGGTGCCCGGGCCTCGGAGGGGCAGAGCCCCCGAGCCGGGGAGCGCGCACCCCTACTCGTGGCCGTGACAGGCTGGCCCCCGGCTCCAGCCTCCACCGGACTCCGGGACGGAATGACCAGAGTGGGGACGGGGTTGCCCTGAGTGTGCTGAGCGCCTCGTCCCAAGGGGCAATCAAGGGGAAGCTGGATGACGAGAGCGGAGAGGCAGAGAGGGGCGGGAGGTGCCAGGGTGCACGGTTGGCCCACCGCCCACCGCGGTGCCCCCTAGCCGCAACGCGCTGTGGCTCTGTGGCCGTGGCTCAGTGCCCTCTCCGAGCCCGGCTGGCCACACCGCTGGGGCCTCCGGAGCTCGGTCTCAGGGGCGGAGGCGAGTGGACCCCAGCGAGTAGTGAGCCCCGGGACAGGGGAGGGCTTCCTGGAGGGGCCTTAAAGGGGCAGGGCCAGAGCCCATCCTCTGCCCTGAGGGTGCTGGGGTGCCCGTAGGCGCCAGCAGAGGAGGCTTGTGGCTCCTCGTTGCCTGAAAACCCTCCTCCTCTGGCCGTGGGGATGCCCGGGGCTGGGGGTATGGGCACCGGGTCTCTAGAGCGGGGACGGGGACAGCATCAAAGCCCTTCTGGCCTGGCCACGCACTTCCTCCCATGCAGGCTCATTCCTGCTAACCTCCAACAAGCTGACAACACGGACCCCATACACCCTCTCATTCCAGACTCCTCATTTCCCACCGAAGTCTAGCAGCCCCCCGGGAACGCTCCAAGCCCTTCTCCTGCCTCCCAGGAGCCCTGGGAGCTTCATGGCCTCCCGTCCTCGTCCTCGAACTGCCGCGGCTCAGCCCATCCATGCCCCTCCCCCTCGACATCCCACGGACCCATCCTGTTAAGTGTCACCCGTGGTGGTGGTTCCACATGGGTCTGTCCAGCCCTGACCTCCACCCTGAGATCCATACTTCTGAACATCTAACCACCCACTCAGCACCCCAATGTGATACCTTTCACCTTAATTTTAAGATCACCTAACAGCTCAAAATTGGCGTGTCTAAACCAGAGATGCGATCTTCCCCGCGTCTGCCTGCCCCATTATTCTCCATCTGGCCCTGCTGACCCTGTGACTCACCTGGACACCCTGAGACACTGTCCTCTGCGTGTCTGCCGTCCGGCCACGTTCCTTCCTACCTCAGGGCCTTTGCACCTGCTGTGCCCCTGGCTGGAGTACCTCCCCGCATGTTCTTAAGGCTCACTCCCTCACTGCATGAGCTCTCAATTCGGGGGTCCCATCCTTGGGGGTCTGCCTTGACTCCCTCTCTGCACCCTCTTTGTCCCCGACCCTGCGTGTTTGCTGTGTAACATCCAGCATATTCATCGGCTCATCAGAAACTACATTTTTTCTTTACTCACAAGTTGTTTGTCTCCATCCCTAGAATGGAAGTTCCGTTAAAGCAGCGGATTTTTGTGCCCTGCTCATGACTAGATTCCAAGCGGACTTGTTGAATTAATAACAAAGAAAGGAGCTGGTGTTGTGGTGACAGGCAAGGTGCCCAGGATGGCCCGGAACGTGCTGCTCCCTCGGGCTCCAGTCCCTCGGCTCCTGGACCGGACCGGGTCCAGAGAGCCCACGCGGGGCCTGGCACAGAGCTGCCAACTTCTCCCTTTACTGACCGAAGACACTCAGGCAAACAAAACCCACCAGCCATGCGCTGTCACCGTGATTTCAGGGGCCAAAGGACCCCTTAACGTCCGGAGAGCGGAAGCCACGTCAACTCAGAAGACGCGGAGGGTCCGTCACGCTTCCCGCTCTTGTTTGACCCTGATGGCAGGCGCTGTCACCCCCACCCGCGTGGGGACAGGGCTTGTGCTGTCTTGGTTCCAGCTCAGCCTCCGAGAGGCGCGGGGGGCCGGGGCTGGCAGCGGGGTCCCGCGTGTGCCACGTCCTCACGACCTCCCGCGGCTGTGCGTGTGCGCTCACTGGGACTTCGGGGGCTGGGCGCGTCCCCGGTAGAGCTGGAACCCGAGCCTGGAGCCCCCCCACCCCCGCCCCGACTTTCCTGGTCTTGTCGCCCACGAGCACATTGTGATTGGCATTCGTGGCCCTGAAATGCTCTCCAGGGGCGAAAACCAGCCTGGCAGACAAATGCTGACTCTCCGCTTTCTTTTGCCTTCTTTCCACGCAGCCTGAACGCTCCCCACCAGCCCTCTCTGCGAAGCCTGCTGGCCTAGTTGTGTAGCAGGGATAAAGCTGGCCTCGTTGGTCTCCAAGCAGGGCAGAGATCCTTGGAGCGCCTGGGTGTCCGTGGGCCCCGGGCCTCTGGCGCGCTCGCCGCGGCGGCCCAGCCAAGTCGTCGGGCTCCGGGGAGGCATCGGACCCTCCCCGGGCCCTGGCCTGGTGTCCTTTCCACCACAAACCAGCCCAACCACTTGGGCCGACCTGCGGCCAAGTAGGCCGTAGCTCCGTGGGGCCTCCCTTGCAGGGAGCGGCCTGGGCCAACAGGGCAAAGCGTGGGGTCCCCGGTGACCAGCAGCCACAGGGCAGAAGCCAGCTCTGGGAGGGCCCGGAAGGCTGGGGAGCAGTGGAGCCGGCTTGCAAAGGGAGGATGAGTCTCGGAGTGTTGGAGTGGAGAAGCCAGGCAAGCAACACTCTGCCTCAGGAGGAGAATGGGACGGTGGGAGAGGCTGGAGGACGGCCGGGTGAGGGGACGGGGCCCCAGGGACAACGTCAATGGTCACGGCTCCTGGTTGCAGGGCGTTTCCCGAGCCAGGCTCTGTACCTACTGGGTGACCCATCTTATCTCACAGAAAACATACTAGGACCTTGTGGCGTAGGCACCCATTTTAGAGATGGGGAAACTGAGGCTCAGAGAGGTGATGCCACCTGGTGCTGGCTGTTAGCGGAGTGTGGGCTCCGGGGTGTAACTCAGGAGGGGGGCTGCGTCAGAGGTGACCACAGAGGTGCCTGGGGGGACCAGGGGGTCCTTGCAGGGTGCCGGTGACTCTAGGCTGGGGGACAGGGTGCCGTTCTTAGTGCCTGGACTGGGAAGGAGGCGCTGGTGAGGACAGGCCCTCCCTGCCTCCCTCCTCCTTCCCTGCCTCCCTCCTCCTTCCCTGCCTCCCTCCTCCTTGTGGGGGGCTCACTCCAGCCCCGCCCTCCTGCCCCTCACTGGCTTCAGAGCCTGCGTCCACCTGGCCGGGCGTGCGGCTGGGCAAGTGGCCAGCGCAGAGGAGGATCGGCGTCGCTGCCCCACGAGCAGCAGCAGTGACCCCCAGCCCCCCTCCCCTCCGGGTCCTGAGACGGCCAGGTTGTCCCCCCTCCCCCGGCAAGGGGAAGGCGTGGCTGCTCTTTGCTGCTGGCTCGTGGCGGGAATCGTCCAGGGCCACTCGCAGTGAGCTAAGCCAGCCGCTGGTGGGTGCCACCAAAACCCTGTGTTAATCCGATGGGTGGAGGCAGCCGTGTCCCATCTGCGCTCCGTGTGGGGACTGATTGGACACCCCGCGGGGCTCTGAACGCGGGCCATGCCGGGACGCGGGGGGCCCCGGGCTCGCCCCGTGGGGTGGCTGCGGGCCGCATTCACGGCAGGAGCGGGTCCGCAGCGGGGGCTCTCTATGCTCCCGTGGACCTCGACACCTGCCGTGGGTCCCGGCACCGGGGAGAAGTGCCGGGTTCCAGCGCCAGCCCTGCCTCGTGCAGGCCAAGCGAGTTCACCTGCGGGAGCCCGGTTTTCCTCACCCGGGAGCAGGCGCCGTCTGGCTCCGAGGTGCCACGAGGCTCTTACAGGCTACGTGGGGGCTGCAGACGGCCCAGCGGGCTCAGCCGGGCCCCGGGAGCGCTCAGTAAGTGGTGTCTCCCCCGCCCCCACCTTGACCTTCCTTCCTGCCTCGGGTCCCTGGGGACCTGTGGGCGCCGGGTCTCCGCTCTCCTGTGGGCCACAGTCTCCCGTGACTCCAACGTTCCGGACTGAGTCAGCATCTCGAGCCCCTGCCCTGCGCAGTCTCTGCCATGTGCCAGGAGCAAGGAGGAGACACGGTTCCGGGGGCGCCGTCTTGGGGGGAGGGTTGGCCCGTCCAAGGCCTCTTGGGGAAGTGACTGCACGTGCTGGGGAAGGGGCTCTGGGGGCTACGCCGGGAGGTGGGATGTGCGTGGTGGTTGGCCAGGAAGGCTCCCGCGAGGCCACGTTAGGAAAACGGAACCAGTACTCCGTGGCTTTCTAAAAAGGCGTGGGAAGTTACAGGACGACAAGGCAGCGGAAGGCGGGTTGTAGGCAACTGTCACTGTGACCGTTCAGGGCACAGATTCTGGAACTCATTGTCTGGGTTTGCATCCTGGACCCCCCACCCCCACCCCCACCTGGCAGCTGTGTGAGCCTGGGCAAGTCATCTTATCTCTCTGTACCTCCGTGCTCTGGCTTGAAAAATGGGGGTCATGCTGATCCCTGCCGTCTGGGGTTGCTGCGAATTTTCGAGCGTGGACAGACACGGGGCCCTTCGCGTGTGCCGGCCTCTGGGGAGGGCCCTGTCCCTGTTGGCCATCAGCACTGGGAGTTTGTTTTCTCTCTGACCTCAGAGCAGGGCTGATGTCCCTGAGGAAGCCACTCGGAGAGAGGGGCCGACCTGGAGTTCTGAGGGGCTTATGAGCGGCGAGAAGGGCCCTTCTGAGCCTGCTCGGAGCAGCTGAGGCTAATGAGGGCAGGCTCCTTCCCGAACTCCAGGAGAGGCCAAGGAGGCCAGAGAAGAGAACAAAGAGGCAGCAAGAGAGGGTCAAGGCCAAGGCTTCCAGGAAACTTCCTGCAGGCAGCTGGCCTGGTTACCAGTGGGCTAGCCCTGGACTGCAGTGGGGGAAGGAGGAGCCCCAACAGAGAGGCTCAGTCTTGGGGGGACTGCCCGGGGAAGCCAGCCAGCATCATGGGTCCGGCTGGGGGCATCGAGTCTGAAACCCCTCGCCGACCCAAGTTCAGGGCCTTGTTCTCTGCTCTGCCCAGCGATGATGTCTGCACCTCTGGGGAGGGGAGGGAGGTGCAGGAGGGCTCCCCCCACCCCAGCCCAGCCAGAAAGAGTGGCCCACTTGCAGTGGACCCTCCCCGGCCCCCCAATTCCATCAGCACGGGCAGGGCAGAGCGGGCCGACGGTGGTGGCCGGGGGGCCCTGCCCAGTTCAGGGCTGGGCTGGGAACCCCTACTCCGATACTCTGGGGTCAGCCTGGGGCTTGTAAGGGGGTGGCCGGCCGCCTGGTGGACCTTCCTGCCAGGCCCCTGGAGGGGAAGGAGGGCCAGGAGCCTCCCCAGCAGAGGCGATTCGGCCCTGGCCTTGATTTTGGCACTTAAATTCCCTGTGGGCCTGGAGTTGGCTGCAGAGAGGCAGGTGGCCACCTGGCTGGTGTGCTGTCAGCCCAGAGGACTGGCAAGGGTTTGGGGGTGGGCGGTGGGGGGCAGGGCCCTGGCCGCGGAGGGCAGCCTGGGTCTGGTCTCTAGAAAAAAGCTGGGAGAAACAGCCCAGGGTGTGCATGGGGGCCACTGGACCCGGCCAGGGCACCCCGGCGGCTTGCCCTCCCTTTGCTGCATGACCTTGGGCAGTCAGTTCTGTCTCCCCATCTGAAAATGGGGTGAATGGTAGCCCAGGGTCCCAGGGGGCTCTGGGGGCAGTGGGGACACACTCAGTGGGTGCTCCATCGAAGCTGTCAGTTCTCGCTGGGAGAGTGGGAGGGGCCAAGCTGTTTGCAACGGGGAAACTGAGGCTGGCGAGTGGGTGGTGAGCCCAGCCTGGACGGAGGGTCCTTTTGTCCCGGCGTGGGAGCAACAAATGCACGGCGGCCCCTCCCCCTGTGTCTGCCCCCCTCCCCCCGCCACTGCGCCCCATCCCGGCCTCTCCCCAGCTCACAGGTTAGACCCAGCGTTCCGCGAGGTGGGGCTCTCTTTGTGTCTTCAGGGGTCCCCAACCCCCATGAGGGGCCGGCGTGGACAGATGGACTGAGGGCAGCTGCACAGAGCCCTCCCTCTTCCTGCCCCCCACCAAGCCATAGCCATTCCCCAAGTCCTGATTTTTCATTAAAACAGCAGCGGGCTCCCAGCCGCCCAAGGTCATGGTGGGGCTGCGAGGGGAGCTGAATGTGGGCCATTACGCGGGCCTCTAATGTCCCTGCGGCCGCGGCTGGCGCGATCAAGCACCGGGGACACTCCAATTTCCGCCTGTCCCGCGGCGATCGTATCAGTGCCTGAGTGATCTCCTTGCTGGCGGGCGGCAGGGACGCAAGGGGGCAGCGAGCCCGGCCACCCAGCAGCCCTCCCTCGGGAACAAAAGGATACACCTTGTGGCTGGCTGGGCTGAGAAACGGCAGCACGGGTCTCCCTTGTCCCCCTCGGCCGTGCTGAGTTGGAGCCTGGTATGTCTGGGCCGGCCGGGTGAGGGCAGGCACAGCCCCTGGGTGCCACCCACACGGGGAGGGTGCACAGAGAGGGTAGAGCCCACGCCCAGCCACCCCCGGACCCCAGGTTTGAAAAAGGCCCGTGACTCTGGGTGGTAGGCAGCAGTCGGCAGCGACACTGGCATGCGTGTTCGGGTGGGCGAGGGGGTCTGATGACGCGGGGTCCCCGAGCCTCGCGGCTCCCCAGCAATTCTCATGATTGCCCGGATGTCCGCACATAGCCGCCCGTGTGGAAGGGGCTCAGTTCCAGAGCTGGTGGCTGGGAAGCCTGTTCTGGGCTGAGAAACTATTTTCTGGAACTTGGCTAATCGAAAACCGGAAACAGCCCGGCTGTCCTTCGACTGGGAAACAGATAAACGGCCCAGGCCCGTGCCTGCGAGGGGTGGCGCCCGGCGATTCAAAGGCTGCGGCCCCGTGGGTGAGCCTCGCGGGCAACGTGCCGGCTCCAAAGACCGCACGCCGCCTGTTCCACCGCCGTGGCCGAACCACGGCCACGCACAGCGCAGCGGATGCTGCCGGTGGCTGGGGGGTGGGGGGCGAGCTGGACGCACAGGGGAGTTGGGGGTGTTGGGACGCACAGCGGTTACGCGACCACGTGCGTGTGTAAGACTCTCAGCACCGAACGCGGAGAAGGGTGAACTTTGCCGCGTGTCAATTATACGGTAACAAAACAGCAAAAAGGATTCTTTTCCTTTGCTGCAGACACAGTCGGCAGCCTGGGACGGGTCTGGGCCAGACGCCCCGCTCGGAAACCCTGTCCCTCTGTCCCTCTCTGGGCTCTCAGGTGGCTCTCTGCCCCTCCTCCCCCCCGCCCACCCCCGGCCCAGCCTCCTGGCCTCCCTGGCCTGTTGGGGACTTTCCCCAAACCCCAAAAGCAAACCCGCCCCAAAAGATGCCGGGGTGGGGGACGGGGGTGGAGGTCAGAGCTGGCATATCTCACAGCTACTCAGCTCCCGGGCTCGCTTTCCCATTCCGGTCACATGCCTGGAAGCTGACGGGCTAATGAAGCATCGGGGCTCCTTCCAAGGTGGGGGCTTCCCATTTGCCCTTCCAGAGGGGTAACTGAGATTATAGGGAGGCTCCCAGGAGGGGCGTGTCCCCTATTTCCCGCCGGCATCCGCCTCCCTGCCCCACCCCCCCCCAGCTCCAGAGCCACATGCAGGGCCCCGCCCCCCAAGCCCCCCACTCCCTGGCCACCGACAGCCCCCTGCGGGAATCGCGCGCCGATGGGAATAGCGACTGCGGATGGGACTCCCTCCCTCCCTCCGTCTGCAGGAGTCGCGAAGCTTTGCCTCGGCCCCCGTAGCACGTGGCTGCTCTCACGGTCGCCTGTGTCTGCAGTGTCGCATCGTGCTCTTGGCCCCCCGTAACCGTGCTACGTATGTCCCCCCACAGGGCAGGGGAGCCCCCACCGGCCCCCCTCGAGGATTGGGAGTCTCTCACCTCCTTGTGGGCCCCGGAGGGGGGGCTCTTCTGGTGGAGACGCACGTTTGATGAGCACCTACTGTGTGCCAGCCCCGTGTGGAGGGTCCGGGCTGTGCGGTGCCGAGGCCACCAGACAGACAGACTGCCGTGCAGCCGGGAGGGCGTGAATCAGAGTGCCAGCAACTGCTTTCCAGCGTCCGCGTGCCCGGCTCTGGGTGCTTCCGGAACGTTCTCATTTTACAGATGCAGAAGCAGAGGCCAGGAGAGCCCGGGGCCACCTGCCCGGGTTGGGAGGGCACTCGGAGCGTCCCAACTGTGGCTGCACAGGAGAGCATCCCTTCTGACCCCTGCCCTCGCTCCTGCCCTCACCCCTCCCCAGACCAGGTGTAGGAGCATCCTGCATTTTGTAACGTTCCCAGGCGATTTGCTGCGCGGCCTGGATCCCTGGATGGACCCCGCCGCACTCCCTCGACTGTCCTGAAATGAAAATCACAGGAAATAAAACTCACTTCGCGTAGGATTTCGAAAAAAGTCAATATAACGTTCTGAGTGTAATATAAAGGGTGTATTACCATGGTTAAAGGGGAATCAGTGATCCTCAAGTACTGTGTCTTTGGCTATGTGAGCGCCCGCCCCGTCTCCAGCAGGAAGCCTGGCCCCGGGGCACGGATCCGGATCCGCAGTCCCGGCCGCAGCTGGAGGTGCCCGGGAGACCGTGGGCCGCCGTTGTCGCGTCTGTGACGTGACTTCCCCAAACGGTGACGTTCCCGACAGAGCAAAGCCTCTTACCCTCAGGTAGGTGCTTTCCAGTGGCTTTTGAACACTCTCGCGGATTGTGAGCCTCCAGTTTGGGTAAATCACAAACAGCCTTTCACGTGGGACATCCAGAGCTGGGGTGAGACTCAGGCAGTGCTGTTGGCGTGGGTCTACACGACGAGGGGTCCCCTCACTGCTCACGGAGCCACATCGTGCTCGTCGTGAGGACCCCGGGAGCACTTCCTGACTCCAAAACACCCCGTTGGAGCCAAGGCCACCAAGCTGTTGTTTTCTTTTCTTTTCTTTTCTTTTTTCTTTTCTTTTCTTTTCTTTTCTTTTCTTTCTTTCCTTTCCTTTCCTTCCTTTCCTTTCCTTTCCTTTCCTTTCCTTTCCTTTCCTTTCCTTTCCTTTCCTTTTTTTAACGTTTATTTATTATTGAGAGACACAGAGAGACAGAGCATGAGCAGGGGATGGGCAGAGGGAGAGGGAGACACAGAATCCAAAGCAGGGTCCAGACTCCGAGCTGTCAGCACAGAGCCCGACGCGGGGCTCGAACCCACAAACCGTGAGATCATGACCTGAGCCAAAGGCAGACGCTTCACCGACGGAGCCCCCCAGGCGCCCCTGAAGCCACTGAACTTTTAACTATCACGATGTAGTCTGTGGGAAACAAGGAGCCTGAACAGAGGGCGCCTTCACCTGCTGGGGGCCTGGTGGCTCACCCGCGTCACCGGCAGAGTTTCCAGAGGCGCGGAGAGTGGGCAGGGCGACACCAGCAGGACAGAGCACAGGAGACTCGAGGCTGGGGCTGGGGTATGGAAAGCCAGGCACTTGATCCGGGCTCCAGGGAGCCCCACAATCAAGAGAAATCACGCTTTAGTGGAATATTCTTAGAAGTTATAATTAATTTAAAATACCCACAGTGAACAAAACACCCCAAACACCCAAAAAATAAAATAAAATAAAATAAAATAAAATAAAATAAAATAAAATAAAATATAATAAAATAAAATAAATTAATTAAATCAATAAAAGAGGGTCAGAACTGCTCTCCTTCCCTTTCGCCTCAGCGAGGCAGGCTGCTCAGGGCTGTCTCCTTGGCAGAGGGGGCCCATCTGCTCGCGGTGGCCCTACGGCGTGGCCCCGTCATGTTCAGAGCATTCCAGACCCTTCGTGGCCACACCGCCGAGTACCCGTCAAGGTGGGGCCTGACTTTGCTGCCTTGTTGGGTCCCTGTCTGACAGACTCAGAGCCCCGCGGCCTGGCACGGGAGGCGGGAGGCCAGGGTGATGGCCCCTTGGGTGCCACGCTCCTCTGAGAGCTACTGGGGCACTCAGGGGCTCTTGGGCCCCCGTGGGCATCTGTGAGGTCCATCGGGGCGGTGTCACTTCACCCGAAAGGCCGCGTGGCTCCGGTGCTGGTGTGGGACCGGCCGTGCTGGCCTGCTCGGGGGGCTTTGCAGTCTCCTGGCCCCTTCAGGGGCGCACAGAGGCGGGAAGCCCGCTTGCTGGGTGCCCTGCGGGGCACAGGGGTCAAGTGTCCTTGGCCGGCTGGCCACACCAGGCCAGTGAAATCGTCCCTGGGCCTGGGTGTGAAATGTTTAGAACCCACCTCAGGAGGCTCAGCCGGGATTGAGAGCCAGTGGACCTGTGAGTCTAGGGGGGTAAGTTGCTCTGGTGCCTGCTGTCGTCAGGCTGCCCCCGACCCTTTCCGGGTCAGGGGTGGGAGCAGGGCCGGGGGACAGGCAGCGTGGTAAGGCCTAGCACCTTGTACTACATACGTCTTCCTCTGGAAACACCTTCGCCACCTTGTTCTTTCGGGAAGCAGTTGATTCCTGATGAGCCAGGTCATATGCCGCCGTGCGACCCGGGGTGAGCCCGTGCCGGGGGGGCCTCACCTTGCGCAGGGGCTCCCCAGCTGCGCGTGTTCTCCGCGTCCCGGGGCGGACCCCAGGCGGGCGCCCCATCTCGCAGAACCGAAGGCTGAGGGACAGAGGAGCAAAGTCAGCCACCCGGAGCCCCTCGCGGGTCGTGTGTGCGCGGGTCCCGGGCACCTGCCCCCCGCCGGGCCGTGACCCTCTCTGTCTGGAGGGCTGAGACCTTTCTGTGCCCTCTCGACGTCGTCCCCCGGAGCCCTAGAGGGCAGCTTCTCGGAGGCGCAGCCTGCTCAATCTGTCTGGCTGGCACTGCCTCACAGCTGTTATTACATTTCGCACCGAGTGGCTCGGATTTACTGGGTTATTGGCTCATTTTTCATGCTGCATCTGTAGTAACGAGACTTGGAAATGAAAAGGGTGTGACGCCACCCCGTGATGGAAGAGGGTTGAGCCCGGGGGCCGGGGAGCCCGGAAAGGGCTCTGGACGGGTGGCGGGGCCGGGAGAGCGCTGCCTTTGACTCCGGGCGGAGACCAGCGTGGCCCCGTGGCCCCCCGTCTTCCCAGCTGCCAAGTGAGAGGGTCAGACCCGCCTTGAGAGTTTTACGGCGCGTAGTAGGTATTCAGTAAGTGTGGTTATGATTATGGCTATGATATGTTGTAACCGTAACGTACATTTTATGAGTCATAAAATAATAGCGCTGTTTTATTTGGGGGACCTCCCTGAAAACATAAATACGAGAAGGAACCATGAAACGGCTGGCTTGAGAATAGCTTCCTCTCTGATATTCAATTATCTTCCCCTTCCCTCTCTCCCTTCGTCTGCAATCTGATTATTTTGGCTCCCACAATGCACTTTGCCAACACATCGGAGTCTCTCCTGAGAGCAAAGGAGCCCTATAAGGAGCTCGGACGGCAGCCGCTCTCTGTGGGGGTGGGGGTGCGAGCGAGACCTCTTAAAAAGACCCCTTCGTTCTTAAGATCCCCGGGCCGGCAGAGTGCTGGGAGAGGCTGGCCCGCCGTCTCCGTGCCGCTGTCTCCATTTTACAGACGGGAAAGACCGAGTGACCGGCCCAAGGTCACAATGCAATTCAGCAGCAGGGCTAGGATTCGAGCTCAGGTGTCCAGATCGGAGAGTGTTCTCCGTTTCAATACTCAGGCATCATCTGGCAAATATTTACCTGCCTCCGAGGCTCAGTGCTCGGGCGAGCCTGCAGGGACCACGTCAGGCCCCACGGAGGCCACGGCAGAAAGGACAGGTGGATGAAACCACAGATCACATGACTTAAATGCGGCCAAGGGCTTCGAGGAAAGGTCACAGGGGGCTGCTTGGGTGGCCGGGGCCGGGCCTTCTGTGTGCGGGGTCAGGACGGCCTGGAGGAGGCCGCCCAGATGGGGCAGACGCATAGGGACAGGTGCCTGCTCTGGACAGATGGGGCGGCAAAGGCCGGGGGGCTGGAGGGGGGGCCCGGGAGTGTTGTGCAGAGTCCTGTGCTGTTTCGGCCGTTTGCAAGGTTTCCACGTAGGCTTGTGATGTGGATCTCGCCCTCTGCCTCAGCTGCAGATGGGATCTGGGTGCCGGGGCCAGTGCGAGGCTCCCTCAACGGGCCGCCCGCCCACTTGCCACATCCAGACCCTCCTCAGGGGCACAGGTGTCCCAGGTGGATGACGGCTGCTGGTCAGAGAAAGCACCGAGCCCGCCCCAAGAAAAGTCGGGGCGCCTAGGGGGCTCAGTCGGTGAAGCGTCCGACTTCGGCTCAGGTCCTGATCTCACGGTCTGTGAGTTCGAGCCCCGCGTCGGGCTCTGTGCTGACAGCTCGGAGCCCGGAGCCTCCTTCGGATTCCGTGTCTCCCTCTCCCTCTGCCTCTCCCCTGCTCGTGCTCTGCCTCTGTCTTTCAAAAATGAATAAACATTAAAACAATTAAAAAAAAAATGAGGAGAGCCAAGCGCTCTGAAAAACCAGTCCCCTGGTCACGTGGGAGTATCGTGAGAAGGAGGGCGGTTCCGTGCACTTTTCCCTAACGCCTGCCTGCGTTCCCGGGGTTGCCAGGCCCCCGAGGGCCCTGACGAAAGCGAAGCTTTGCAGATTCCTTGGCAGGTACGTTTCTTGCTGGTCCAGCGAGGTTTCACGTACTGGGTGGCTGCTCCAGCCTGTCCAGGGCAGACCTCGGGCATGAGCCCAGCCTCCCCTCATCCCCGAATCCCACCAGGCAGTGGGGGCCCGTCCCGCCGAAACGAACCCGGCTGGACACCCGCTTTGTTCTTTGGCGTCCGAGGGCTGTGTGACAGTGTTGACTCACCGTGCGTGCTTCCACGTGGCAGGAGACAAAGGTCCTGTGGCCTCATTCTATCCTTTTCCCCGCTGGGCAAAAGCCCAGGAGGGTGTCCAGGGAGTGGTGGCTCAGTGAGAGAGCCCAGGACCCACCTCACAGGTGGCCACGTGTGGCCGGGGCCTTCTCCGTGGCTGCTGTGGGGGGCAGGCCCTCTCTCTGGGCAACCAGCCTTACGCCAAGGGTCCGGCTGCCTCCGAGGAGGGCTCTCCCGGGCAGGAATTAGGAACGGGAAATCTGGGGGGATCCAGAGAAGGCAGGAGAGGGGTGTGGCGGGGAGGTGGGGAGAGAGGCAGGCTCCCTGGGGCGTCCCGGGCGGGTGGGGGCTCTGCTCTGACCCCTGTGGGTTCTCCAGCGGAGCACGTGCTCTGACCCCCAGGTCTGACCCGGGCTCTTGAAAAGCCGCCCTCCCGTAAGTGAGCTCCGATGGGACGCAGCCCTTCCCACGGCCCCCAGGACACAGCCAGGCCATCGCGCTTCGAGGAGCAGCCAGCCTGCGCCCTCAACCTGCCCCGTCCCGCCCCGCTGACCGGTTGCCCTGCCCCGAGTTTCCGGGGTCAGATCCCTGCACAGGCTGGAGAGGTAAAGGAGGCACGGTGTCTGGGGCCTGTCCCCGGTGAGTGTTGCATGTGTCCCGTTGTCAGCACGAATTTCCTCCCTTCAAGGATTTTTGTTTTATTGAGATGGAATTCACACGCGATGGACGGAACGAGTTTAAAGTGCGCAGTCCAGCGGCATTTAGCGCAGTCACGGTGCGGCACAGCTAAGCACCTCTTTACCCGGTTCCGAAACCTCTTCATCCACCCCAGGAGGAGCCCCGGCCCCGAGCCCGAGCCCCAGCCACCGCCAACCTGCCTCTTGCCTCTGCGGATTCGCCGACTCCCGACGCTTCATGTAAAAGGGACCCGACACCACGCGACCTTTCCTGTCTGCCTTCGCTCACGCGACAGGACGCGTCGGGGGCTCCCCGTGCTGTGGCATACGCCTTTTCCTGCTTCTTCTCTTGCGGGCCGTGCGGGTGGAGCCAGGATTCTTGCCCGCCCCCGGGCTCCCCATCCCGTCTCCGCCTCCTCCATGAAGCCTTCAAAGGGCGGACCCCTCTGGCCCGTCTGCCCGGGTGAGGACCTCAGCCTCGGCTTCTGAGCGTGGGCACCTCCCAGGCAGTGAGCTCGTGTCGCCCTTCTCCGTGGGTCCTCTGGGCGGTGTGCACAGTGGGCGCTTTGTAAGTGGCCAGGTTGTGACTCTCGACGGGCCCCTCCCGGTTGCGGCCCACCCCAGGACGTGGCTGCGGCCCGGGGCAGACCAGGACCAGCGGTCACCGGAGGGGCCCCGATGCCTCGCAGCGGTGGGCCAGGCGGCTTATCCAACCTCTTTCTGACTTCAAGGAAAACCACGTGCTTGGAAACTAAGATGTTGCCGGGAGAGCCCGAATGTCTTCCCTCTCTTCTGGAGAAACAGATGATTATTTTCCTTTCCTTTCCGTCTCCCCCCACCGCCCCATAGCCGAGCAGATGTTAACTCTCCAATAAATGGAAGGGAAAGAAAGAAAAAAAGACGAGAGACATTTAGCAAACTATAGCTGTGCAGGCCAGAGTTATCACTCTGATTTCAACTGGGACTATAAAATTTTATGAGCTATTAAATTGTCCTAAAGCTCCTTTAACATACAAACTCGAGTGTCTGAGATTACCCATTAAGAAAAAGTGGGTTACATGGGGAGAACTTTTTTACTATTTCCACTCGATCGTGTTCAATCAATAAAACTTCTAACTAGCCGTGCTGCTTTGGGCAGATTACGTGGGTCCTGCAGTGGACCGGCCGGCCGGTGGCCCGGACGCGCCCCGAGCGTGGCCACAGCTGGACGGCAGGGCTCCCGGCCCAGGAGGGTCACTCGAACCTTCCTGAAGGTGCTGCTTCCTGCCTGGGGTTGCACGACGGCCAGGCGGATTGAGCTGGAGGTGGGGCCCAGAGCCCAGCATGTGGCACAGAGGTGCCCGCCAAGAAGGCCGCCGGGAGCCCAACGACAGCGCCTTGGTGTGGACACGGGGCTCTGAGACCTCCCGAGCGGGACGAGGACCCCACACCAGGCGGCCTGGAGCGGGGCGGGTGTGTGTGTGTGTGGGGGGGCTGGTTGTCTCGGGAGGCGGGGGAGAGGGAGGACCCTGCTAAGGAGGACGGTGCTGGCCTGCCGTGTGCCGAGCACGTGTCACACGTGTGTCCCCCGAGCTAGCTCTCCAGGTGGGTGAGTCACCCCTCCCTTTCGGGAGGCGAGCCTGAGGCTCTCAGAGGATGTCCGGGCTCCTGACTGGTGAGCCACATGCTTGGCCCCTGGACGCCAGGCCAGGCGTGTCCCTGGGGTGGGGGGCTGAGCCCCGGGGTGGTGGGCATCTCACCAGGGGGATGGATGCAGAAGAGGGGTCCCCTAGCCGGTGGAGGTGCTCTCCCGCGGGGTCGCTCCCTGACCCGGAAGACTGTGGGAAGGCAGCCGCTGCTCCGTGGACAGTCCTCCCGAATCCTCCCGGGACCCCAGCTTGGAGAGGGGACAGAGGCCCGGGGAGGCACAGGCCACAGGGGGGGTCTATCTGACCTCGGGCCGCACCAGGGGCTGTCTCCCCATAAAGTGAAACCCACGGCTCCGGGTGTGGTCCTGGCCAATCCCTTCTCCTGTGGCCTCGGGGTCCTCACCCGCAGAATGGGGTGACGGCACCCGCTTCATGGTGGGGTGCAGGGAGGAGACGGCATCACAGCTGCCTGCACGTGAAAGGGCTGCACTGAAAAGAAATTAGATTCTGCGGGAAAAAAAGGAGAGTTTTGGGGAACGACGGTGAATGACGCTCAGCCTTGCCTCTTCTCCTGGGAGGAGAAAGCAGGGGGGCGGCTGACGGTGGCCTGGCAGCCCGTGTGTGACAGGAACGTGAGGCCAGGCCGCCTAGGTGGGCCCCCGTGAGCCCAGGGGCAGGGCGAAGTGCCCTCCTGCTGGTGAGCTGTCGGGTTGCCCCTTGGGGGCTGGGCCCGTGGGCAGGCTGTCTGTCAGGCCTCACTGCCTTCCCGGCTTCCCAGGTGACAGCCAGGACTGTTCCGGGAGGGGAAGGGTCGGCCCTGAGCCACTGTTGCCCCCGAGGCCCCATTTCTGCCCCGTCACGTCCGGTCCATAGACAACGGGGTGTGGGGGCCCAGGGACACCTTTCCTCCCTGCCCGGCAGCCGTGTCCCCAAACCTCAGGCGCTCAGGGCAGCCGGGAGGCAGGGAGGCTGGGAGGGCTGACCCCGGAATCCAAACCCGTTGCAACAGACCCGTTGGGCAATTCCTGTGGGGCCGTGCTCTGCCCGGAGCTTGGTTTCCTCATCCCGGGGTCTGGATCAGAGCAGACGCGGTTCCCTGGCTCCCTATCACTGTTTACGCGGCCGGCTCTGATCTCCTGAGCCTCTGGGGCCTGTGTCGGCAATGCTCAGGCCCGCGGGTCAGGGACACATTCCTTCCAGGCCTGTGGCCCCGGCCGCCCTGGTGCCTCTGGGCTCAGAGAGGGCTCGGGTCAGAGGCTTCCTGGGGCGGCCCAGGCGGGACGGGGCCGTGTCAGTTTGGATGTCGGGGGGTTGGGGGGGCGTTCCGGGGCTCGTGTCGGAGTGTGGGACAGGATGCGAAAGTCAGGCCTGCTGTGGAGGAACGTGCTCTGCCAGATGCCAATTAGCCTGGAATTTGGAGGCCTGTGGCCTCCCCGCCTGCCTGGCGACTGGGGCCATGGATCCAACCCCCACCAGGCCGCTCCCGTGGGACCCTTTCTCCGATTCCTGGAGTCTCACGACCGGGGGACCCTTCTGGGGGTCAGAGGGCTCTCCGCCTCCTGCTCTCGGCTGGGTCTGGTGCAGGCCAGACCCCTGGGATCCTGACCCAGCCCTGCCACTGGCTGGGGGAGAGGCTGGTCAAGTCACTATCCCACTGTGGGCCTTGAGAAGGGAGGGGAGCCGTCAGAACTGCAAAGCGGACTGTGAATTAGGCAGCACCCCGCCTTGGAGCCCAGGGTCTTTCTCTGCTCTGGAACCCCACCCCTTTGGCTAAAGGCTGACTTCTTTGTCAACAGTGATGCATCTCCAGGGCAAGGTCACTCGACAGCCCACTTTGCAGCCATTTCCACTCTAGTCTGAGTTAGCTCTTCAGCCAGCCTGCGCGCAGAGCCGGGAGGGAGGGGACGGGGTGCAGGCCATTTGTGGCGAGGGGAGCGGGGCAGGCTTCCCCTCTGGGGAAGCTGCACGTCCTGAGGGTTCCACGTCCTGGGAAGAGGGCCCCGGGGGGAGGAGGTATGGCCTCAGGCTGGGGGACTGCACGGGGGAAGGGAGGCTGGCACAGGGTGATGGAGCCCGTGCATGGCGACAGCTTTCCCTGTGGGGGGCTGGGCAGCCGAGGAGGGCTGTTTAGCAAGTGTGTGATGGGCTGGCACTCACGTTTTTGGGACGCTGATGCTGGCAGTGAGCGCGTGGTGGACGGCTGGTGGCAGAGGTGGGGGCGGGGCTCCGAGCTCTTAAATATCCACTAAACCCCATTGAGAAACACCTGGCAGAGGAGGCTGGGGATGGGGGGACCCGGGACCCTCACGGCCTGTTGGAGAGCTCACCAGCCTTCGGCTGACGTGGCAGCCCGAGTTGGTGGCTCTGTCGCGTGGGGCTCCCCCCAGACCTCAAGGCCCCTGTGTCCCTGATGATGAACCTCAGGGCTTGGTGGAGGCATGGGGGAGGGGGGAGGCCGCTCCCGGGCTCCTGGAAGCTGCTCCTGGAACACAAGCTCTGTGACATGACATGTTAGCAGTGTCCCTGGGGAAAGGGCACTGGGGTACAGAGGTCCCGGGAGCCCGGGTGCAGGTCAAAGGGCATCTCTAGGCGGGAGGTGGAGCCTCTAACCAGACCTGCCCGCCACCCGGCACCCCTCTGGCTCCAGACCACGGCCCCCTCCTCTCGGCGCTCCCTGAAGTCCCGGGGGGTAGGGAAGCCTGTTTCTGCTTTCCAGAAGACTCTCAGCTTTGTTTCCGCTTTCCTTGGCGGGCTGGGCGCCCCCTCTGCATCTTTGAGATGCCCCTGGGTCCCCAGAGGGCCATCCTGTGCCTCTCTCGTCTCCTCTTCCTGCTTGGACCGCTTCTCTCTCTCTGCACGGCAGCTCCCTGGGGCCTTGTTTGGAGAATTTCCTCAGGGATCCACACGCGCCTGTTTGTTTCCACAGGCCCGGGAGCCCCCACCTGCCCGCACGGGTCCAGCCACGGCCGGCTCTGCTCCCCACAAGGCAAGGGCCGCGTTGGGGACCCCTCAGGGCTCCGCCGGCCAGGGAGGGTGGCCCCACCCACGGGAGCACCCTAGAGGACACCGGGCACCGGAGGAAGTCCTCCCCGTGGCCCGTGTCCTTCCTTCTGAGGCGGGACTGGTGTCGCACAGAGCCCGGAGCCCGGCCCGGGGCCTGGGGCTGCTTCCCCGTCCGCTGAGGGACTGATGAGCCGGGGTGCCCGCACTGCTGCCCTGACCCCGGCGAGAAGGGACCTGTTCCAGCAACCTCTCCTCCTTTCACGATGGGGAAGGGGGCCGTGGAGGGGCCGAGGGGCTCAGGGTCCCCCGGCCGGTGGCCGCTGTGGCCTGCCCCCTCCCCCACCCCAAATCTTCCTAGTCCCCATCGTTCCACCCCCTGCCCCCTCCCCCTGCACCCTCCGCTGAATTTTCCCACCCTGGCTTCCTCCTGCACGCAGGCGGGGAGGGGTGGCTCTGTCCTCCTGCCCAGCCTCCTCCCCCCGACAGGGTGGCACGCTGTGTTCTCCTGTGGCACGCTCACTTGCTCTCTGGCCTCGCCCACCTGCCCCCTCCCTGCCCCTCGGAGCTGGGGGGCCCTGTTCCTCCCTCCCTCCCTTCTCCCCTCCCCAAGGTGGGGTTTGGCAGCCAGGGGTTGGTGACCCAGCCATTTAGCCCTTAGGAACGGCAGCAGGCCCTGGGTCCAAGGTCTGTCGCTCTACCTACCGTGTGCCCCCGGGCGTGCTGGGTGGGCCGGAGTCGTCTCCCCCAGGGCGGTCCGGGGGCCCGGTTCTCAGATGACGGGGAGGGGAGGCGGTGCAGGGGGGACCCAGCCCGGGGTCTGCCGCCTCCAGGGCAGGGCCAGCAGGTGCTATGTGGACACTGGGGCCCAGGGAGGGGACACCCAGCCTGACCCCCGGGAGGGGGCACCCAGACTGCGGCAGGAACACTGCCGCGGCCAGGAGGTCGGTCCCCTGTGCGTCGGTCTTGGCGGCTGGGCCCTGTCGCCCCTCCTGGCCTCTTTCCTCCCTGCCGGGACATGCCTGGTGCCTTTGTCGCTTTCCTGGAGCTGGGGGAGGACACCTCGGGCATCGGCAGACCTGTCAGACACCAGAGGGTGTCCCGAACACATGTCCCGCGGCCCTCGGTCAGCGCAAGCCTGAAGACCCGGGGGGCAGCTCGGGGCACGTTCCCCGTCCCTCCCGTGGTGTCGCTGCCTCGCGCCTCACCGGGCCTGGATGCTGGAACAGAAAGCACTGAGGGTGTCTCCCTCAGTCCCTGGGCACTTTAGAAAGTGGACTCATTTGGCCTGTGGTTTCTGAGTGGTTTTGGCCCACAGGTACCCAGAGGCTCAGCCCTGCCGGGGAGTGCCACCCTCCCCCCGCCCCCAGCCGCTGGGAGCCCGAGGGGCGGACCGGCTGGCGGCCCCGGCATTGGCTGGCAGCCGTCACCCCTCACGCCCCCGCAGCCCCTCCCTGCCACCCGTTTCCTAAATGGGCCTCCTGGCGGGGAAGCCTCGTGAAGCAGCCAGGCTCGCAGGGAGCTCCTCTGCCTGCCCGGAGCCGCCCCCCGGGTTTGGGCAGGAATTCAGGGAATTGGCCGTTCCTGCCCCGCTTGGCTCGCCAGCAAAACAGAGGACAGAGCGGGCTCCCGGGCATGAGCCCCGGGGCCTCGACGCATGGAGGGGTGCCAGCTGTGTGCCCCATCCTCGCTCTGTGGGCAGCCCTGGGGGTGCCGGCCTGGCCTCTCGGGCAGGGAGGGGCGCAGCTCTGGGGCCAGGCAAATAGGGGGCACCCGTGACCTTAGAAGGACGTTCCCCTGGGTTTCAGTGTTCTCCTGCTTCACAGGGTTCATTTCACTTACTCATCAAGCATTAGCTGAGCACCTACTATGTGCCTGTCACTATTCTGCCCAGTTCTCCTGCTGCCCCTGCCTGCAGGCCTCATGCATTATCTTCCCCCCACCCCCCCCAGGCCAGGCTGATGGCCCGAGGCCACACGTGTGTCTCTCGCACAGCGTGGCACGTCTCACCCGGCCAGGCCCCGGTCTGTGCGTGTCCCTCCAGCAGGGTGAGCCAACCTGAGTACGGTGCTGTCCCTCCAGCACCCGGCCCTGAGTCGGACACACGGCCGGGTCTAGCGGTGTGGGGGAGCAGATTACAGGGGGAGGTGACAGCCTCTGGCCCCTCCGCCGGGCGAGGCCGAGCGCCCTGACCCAGTCACCGAGCAGGGCCCGGACGTGGCCGCACGCCTCCTGCCTACGATGCAGAGGTGGGTGGTGGCGGCCGTGGTGCCCCGTTGCGGGCACCTTGCTGGGCAGCGCGGTCTGTCGGGCGGACTTCACATCTGCCCTGGCAGGCAGGTGGGGCTCTGCCCATTTTACAGACAAGGCAAGTGACCACTTGCCTCAGGTCGACAGAGCCGGGAGCGGCTGAGGTGGCTCGAGAGCCCGGCCTTTGCCGGGAAGGCCAGGCTTTGGCGTCCGGACCACACAAGGGCCTGCCTCTCCCCGCGCCTGGGGCGGCCCCACAGGGGCTCCTGTGCCCTCGCACTACTGCTGCGCACAGCACTCCTGGATGGGCCCCAGGCTCGCCTGCCCGCCCCGCTCGCCTCGGCCGCCGGCTCCTGCAGACGCCCTGCCTCCAGACGCGGGGTCGCCTCGTTCCACGGGCCCTTAATTAGCTCCCCGGGGAGCGGGGCTCCCTGCTCCCGTCCAAGGGCGGTGCTGACCCGGGTCTCCTCCTGCTGGGTTCCCAGGAAGTGCTGGGATGAGCCGGGAGCCGTGCGTACCCACACGCGTGGCAAGCGACACGCACAGATACGGCACCCCCACCCCCCGGGCGCCCGCCCCCCGCCCCCCGCCCCGGGCTCCCACCTGCCGGCTCACATACAGAACCCAGTACGCTCAGGCCGCGGTCGGGAGCCCGGGCACACCCGTGGTGGCCTCTGAGGTGACCCAGCGGGAGCTGGGGCGGGGGGCAGCCCGGATGCCCTCCCACACGCACTCCTCCCGCAGCTGGGCCTCCTTTTGCCAGGCTTGTGTGTTTTCCAGTCCTTTGTGTCGGCAGAGGCTTTCAAAGCACTTCAGGCTTGTTTACTGAGCTGAGCAAGAACATTTTGTCTCCTCTGCGAGCCAGCCTTCCAGAAGCATCAGGAACGTGCCCGTCTCTGCTCTGGCCGGCCGTGCGCTGTGCCAGCAGCAGCCCCCAGCTCCTTAAAGGGACAGCTGGGTGCGCCCCGGAGCAGGACACGTGGGGCTGGACGCAGTCTAGGCAGCTGCACTGTCCCGGGGCAAGCACAGGGCCCACCGTGCAGGGGAGGTGTGGGAGGGTCCTGGTCTGTAGGGTGGGTGGGCCCCCTAGGGACCAGTTTCCCAGCGTTGCTGATTTGGAGCATGACCCCCCCACTTCCCCCCCACTTCCCCAATCCCCCAGGCGTTGCTGATTTGGAGCATGACCTCGGTCTTGGTCTTCCCAGATGGCCTCTTCCCGGACCCCCTTCCCTGCCCGGCACCTCCCTCCGGCCCTACTAGGTTCCAGCCCCCACAGCGACTGCCCTTTGACGTCCAGCAGGGCTCCTGAGTGACCCCCCGCGGAACCTTCCCCTTCACCCCTTCTCGCTCCGGGACCTGTACCCAGGCCTCACTGCTTCCTGAGCTCGAGGCCCCTTTGGACATCAGCCTTGTTGGCACGTGACTTTAGGCAAAAGAAGGCAGAGTCCACCTCTCTCCTCCGAGGTCTGAGGAGGCTTGCCAGGGACACACGCGTTTCAAAGAAGACAGATGGAAAAGCAAAGCCAACTCCAGGGGGCGTGGTTGGGTGGCGAAGCAAGCACAGGGACCACGTGGTCGTCCTGAGTGCCGTGGTGAGCTTCCTGGCGGACATGGCGAAAAGGGAAATATGACCAAAGAGAGGCTCTTTCTGTTCAAGAGAGAAGCCTCTTATGACATCATTTGGAGGATCCTTAATCCACGCCTGGAGGGGCAGGTGGGCTGGAGAAGGTGCAGCCTGTATTCCTTCTGGGGCTCTCGCTTCTTGGGCTCCCTCCAGTCTCTTCCTACCTTACTCTGCTTGCCGTGGTCACAGGGGACCTTGACCTTCACCCAGCGTGTCCAGGCCCCAGCAGAGGGCAGAGGCTCTGGCCAGGGGGCCTCAGGCCAGAGGTCACGGGGGGCTTTGGGCTCAACACAAGCTGGAGAACCCCCGTGATGCGTGTGTGCTGTTCACCTCCTGGGCCTCTGCTCCCCAGGGTGTGAGACGGGGTGGGGAGACTATGAAGCACTCAGTGACCGAGCGGACGCAGCTAATGCCACCCTGACCCCGTCCCCAGGGGCCACCGGCTTGCCCCGCGACCTGGGAAACTTTTCCGGTGCCCGAGCCGACACTGGCCAGGGATCACGGTGAGGCCCTGGGCCGCAGGATGACCCACGGAAGCCACAGGTCTTCCTTCCCACCTGGCTCTGAGACCTGAGGTTACTAACTCCCAGCCACGGAGAGAGGCCCCTCCATGGTGGGCGTGCCCAGCCCTCGAGGGTCTCAGGGCCCTCAGCGATGGTCACTCTTGTGCTGGGAGGGTGGGCTCCTTCCCGGGGTCTGGGAATCGCTCACGGCGCACCTCAGGCTTCCCCGGACCCGTGCGGATGGCTGTGATTCCTGTTCGTGTTCCTGTGGCTGCACCTGGCGGGATGCCCCAGCAGGTGCTCTGTACCCGACAGGGTCTCCAGCGGGTGCTCCGTATCCACTGGGTGCTCCAGCAGAGCCGGGGTGCCCGCCCCCGGGCCGCCGTGTCCTCTCTGAAGCCTCTCCTCCCACGGCCCCACCGCCCTCGCTGGGGACTGGGGAGCCCGGGGCCTGTGCCCGGCGACCTGAGGGATGGCGTCTGCGGACCCTGGGTCTGATCCTGGCCCTGCCCAGTGCTTCCCTGTCCCTTTCTCTTGGCCGCAATCACCCCATTCTTTCCCTAATTCCCCACCACCTAGGTAGCCTCGCCCCCTCTCCTTCCCTCCTCCTGTTGCCCACCTGCCCGGTGCCCTGGAGCCCCCGTCCTCCCCCTGCCTGCCTGCAGCCCACGGATCAGTGACCCCAGCCTGAAAACAGGGCGGCCAGTCCAGGCCAGGCCCAGGGAGGTGACGCGTTTTCCGGCTGGCCTTGCACCTGCCCTGCCAGGTCGGTGCGGGTGCAGGTGTGGGGACGGAGCGCCCAGAAGTTTTGAGGGGTGTCTGCTCTTTGCGGTGCCCACAGAGGCAGGTACAAATTGCTTGGCTTCCAAGTCCCCGACAAACGGGTTTGTGGTGAGTTGCTGGGGGCTGGAGACGATGGGTAACCAGCCCCCTGGGGAGGACTGGCGACCCTGGCCTTCCCCGAGGAGGACGTGCCCACTCCGAATGGCTGGCCTCTGTGCGGCCCCGCTGGGGCTGGTCCAGGAAGTGCTCGCACGCCCATCTGACAGGCAGGTGAACCGAGGCCCGGGGGGACTCAGAGAGTGGCTCTGGGCTGCGGCCTGCTGGGGTTGTGTCTGAGGGCGACTCATCCGATGGGCACCACGGGCCAAGCTGGCTGCGCCCCGTCCTGCCTCCGCCCCACACGCTGCTGGGTCCCCAGAACTCGCTGGGGCCTGGGAACTTTGCGGGCCCTGGAGTTTTGTCCTTAACACGTTTCCCTGCATTTTCATGCCGGGGTGTCAGGACGGTAGGGGCTTCTCCACCTGGTTTCTATTCACACAAAGCTCCTCAGAAGGACTTTGCCCCCCGTCTGACGGCCTGGACTCGCGTCTTGCATCTGGCAAACAGGAAGCTGAGAATCCTGCCAGAAGAAAAGCCAGAGGACGGGCCCCCGGCCATCTCTCTTAAAGCTCACCTCTGGGTTCAGAAGACGGAGGGCGGGGGCAGGGAGGGGGCGCACAGTGCAGGTTGGGGGCCTGGAGCCCGGGCTGGTGGCTTCGGGGCCTCCGTGGAGCCCGCCTGGCCACTCTGGGCTGTGTGCCCTTGCTGGGCCCGCGCACCAGGCCTCAGTTTCCTCATCTGGACGAGGCGTAGCCATTTAACGCACCCGCAGTGGCGCGGCCCCAAAGCTGGGCTGAGCCCTCGTGGCTGTGTCCCATTCTGGAAGCCCAGCCCTTTGGTGGGCACGGTGGTGAGCGGGGCGCCTGGGGGGCTCGGTTGGCGAAACGCCGACTCTTGGTTTTGGTTCGGCTCGGGATCTTACGGTTCGTGTGTTCAAGCCCCGCGTTGGGCTGGATGCCGACAGCTGCCGACGGTGCGGAGCCTGCTTGGGATCCTCTCTCTTCTGTCTCTCTGCGCCTTCCCCGCTCACGCTCGCGCTCTCTCTCAAGACTAAATAAAAGCTTAAAAAGACCGCAGTGAGAATCGTTCGCGTGGTGGAGGTTTGGGGTTCCCCGAGGCAGCTGCTGGTACCTTGGGGTGTCCCCACAGAAGGCACAGCAGGGGACGGCGGGGAGGCCTCATCACCGCAGGCCGTGAGGAATCTGGGCGTGTCCTGCCTGGGGCGATGGGGAGCCACCGAAGGGTGAAAGCAGGGGGCGGATCCTGACGGACACCCCTCTTTCCTGACTCGGCAGCCGGACCCCCGCTTCGCCCCTGCCCTCCCCTGGGCGAGGCTGGCCGGTGCGCCCCCAGCCCCTAGGAAACGAAAGGCAGAGCTCGGGAAGCAGAGGCAGAGGGACTTGAGCTCGAACGTCACGGGGACGCTGGCCAGTGCCTGGTTCGCTGCTTAGCGTCCTACCTGCGCGCTCACATCGGATTTTGCTGCCCGAGGAGGCGAGTGCTGCTGTCTCCGTCCCGCGGCTGTGAGAGGCCCGAGGTGCGCCGGTGACAGGGTGACAGGGCCGGGAGTCCCGGCCAGGTCTCCTCACTGGAAAGCCTGGCGCTCCGCCAGCTCTCCCCGTCCCTGCCGGTGGGGAAGGACGGCTTCCGAAACGGCACCTTTGCAGACGCCCTGAAAACCCTGGTGGCCACGTGCCAGTGTCCCCCGGGCCCTCTCCAGGGCTGGGGGCCGGTGGGGCGGTGACACGCTGTCAGTCACACGTCACGTCTGGCTCCGATGTAGTATTTACGTTTCTGCAGCGAGCACGTGTTGCCTTTATCATCAGCAAAGCTAGTTGGGTTGCAGAAAGGACGGAGAAAGACTCCGGGGCCCCCCTCGCTCTCGGACGTGCCCGCTTTCCATCTCCCCCTGTAGGAGGAGGGTTTCAGAAGCCCAGCCCCAGAATTTCTGTTCTTGGCGGAAGCATGGAACCCAAGCCGGGCATCTTTATCCTGGCTGCCCACGCAGCCTCTCTGGGGCGTGAGGGCGGGAGGGCCGGGTTCCCACACACCCATCTCAGAGGGAGAGAACAACATTTGCCTGTGGGATCAGCTCTTCTCGATCTGCACACACAGAGTGCCAGTGGGGGAGGGGCAGAGAGCGAGGGAGACACAGCATCCCAAGCAGGCTCCGGGCCCCAAGCCGTCGGCATGGAGCCCGACGCGGGGCTCGAACCCACGAACACGAGATCACGACCTGAGCTGAAGTCGGACGCTTAACCGACGGAGCCGTCCAGGTCGCCCCTCGTCTCGAGGGCTTTTAGGTTTTGCACCTCCCCGGCCATCGGGTGTCCCAGTGGTCCATGCAGGTCAGGGGTGGCGACCCCGCTTAGGGGCCGAGCAGATGTGGGTCCCGCCCCGACCGTGAGAGAGCACCCGGGCCGGGAGCCGGTTGGTCTGGCTTTTCATCTCCGCCCTGCCACCCACTCACTGGGCAACCCCAGGTGAGAGTATCGGTCACCTTAGCAGTCACCTAGTTGTGAGCCAGGGGCCACGAAGGACACCAGAGCCCACGTCAGGAGGATCAACAGAGAGAGTTTAGTGTGCAGAACTGTCCGAAAGGCGCTGGAGAGGCCAGATGGGAGGCGCCTAGAGACGAGCACTCGGGGGGCCAAGGGTGTTCCATGGTCCCCCGTGGAAGAAGGGGCCCCTGGCAGGGGCTGAACCACAGAGGTGGCCGCTGAGACACGCAGCCCAAATCCCCGCTCCGGGACGGAGGTACCCGTTCTCCCAGCTGCTGGGCGGGCCACCTGCCGACAGCTCGCAGCTGAGTTCTTTTCCAGGAATCGCCTGGGTGGAGGGCGGCCGCCTCACGCAAGCGCAGCCTGCATCCCAGACCGGCGGGTGTGGGGCACAGAGTCTCAGCCCCCTTAACGGCGAGGGGCCATCGCGGCCTCAGAGCCTTTGCTGCCGCGGGCTTCGCTCTGGCCAGTCCTGTACCCCTCCCCCGCGATGGGTGCTGCCCGCCGGGAAGCCACCTGCACGCGGATGTCCACTTCAGAGTCTGGTCCCCGGAGGATCTGACGGAGGGAAGTTGGACGTGGCTCCAGGAAGCAAGTTCTAAAGTGGGGTTTGGGTCGTACGTGAGGTGGTGACCGTACCCGGTAGGTGACGGCGGCGTGACTGTTAGCACCGTATCCAGTGCTGGACCGGGACGGCGGACTGGTAGAAGGGAAGGCGATCTCTCAGGCGTTCGCTGTTTGGGGGAGAAGCGGTCATCGCCAAGACGACGCGTGGCCTCGGGTGTCATCGGTGGACGGGGAAAGCACAGCGAAAGCCCGAGCACGGCTATTCGGCAATTTAAGATCAAGGGCGGGGAGATGTCAGCAAAAATCGTGGACTCCAAACTCTGCCCCTCTATACAACAGAGAGAAAAATGGGCAGAAGCTGTTGGTATGTCCTCCCCCGCGCTGCGCCCCGCCACACTCTGGAAATTAACGGAGGCTCCCTGCAACCCGGGGAGGGCTCGCTCAAGAATCACGGCGGATTCCCAGTGAGAACGGCGGGCTTTATGGCATTTTAACCACCCCAGTCCCCTCGCCGCTCTTCAGCTCAGCAGTAGCTGTGACAATAACAGCCTGCCTGCAATGCCAGAGAAGGCAGAACAGACCTCGCTCACAAGGCATCCTAATTCATTGTCCTGACTTGTCTTGTGGTCTCTGGAAGACCAGCCTGAAAGATTCGTTTCCGACTCACCTAACTCAGAACTGGCCTCGTGCTAAAGACGCACACCCAGGGCACTTGTTAAAACCCTCTGCTGGCTGCTGCCAGTGCTGCTGGTCAAGAGTTGTGGCAAGCCACGGACTGATCGAGTTTGGGAGGAAAGGCTGGGGACCGAGGGGTCCTGAAGGGCTTTGGAAAGCTCTGAGTTACTCCTAGGTCAAGTGCACATTCAAGAACGCACGCTCAGGGAAGGCCGAGAGGGCCCTCAGCTCTCACCTTCCGCTGACCTTGAGGCTTAGAAGAAGCAAGAAATGAAGACTAAGGCAGAGCTGGAAACTGCCAGCTGAGTGTTGAAGGTTTGCTGCAAATGTACACAGAGCCTCTTGGCAAAGACTGGAAGATTTCTTTTTGGCACTAAGCCTTTAAGGCAGTCTCTGTCCAATCAGGAGCGGACCATAAGCTAACAAAACAGAGGCTTTGGGGACATACATGGCACAGAATACCCTTTACAGATTTCGTTCAGGGAAATCGCCAAAAACGACGACAACGACAACAGCAAAGAACCCGAGAGTTACAGCAAAAACAGATCCCAGGGAGGAGGGAGACTCTGGTCTTCAGGATCGCCACATGATCATATTCAAAATGCCCGGTTTCCAACGAAAAGTTGCAAGGCACGCAAAGAAACGAGAAAGCGTGGGCTCTATCCAAGAGAAAGAGAAACCAGTAGAAACTGTCCCCAAAGAAGTCCAGACATTGGACTTTCTAGAAAAGGCTGTAAACCAACAATTTTAAATATGTTCAGTGAGCTAAGGATACTTTGTCAAAAGAACTGAAGGTTTCATCCAACTGAGGATATCGAGAGAGACAGAAAGTATAACAAAGAAATAGAAATTTTGGAATTGAAAAGCACAGTAACTGACATGAAAAAAAAAAAAAAAAAAGAAAGTCCCTAGAGCAGTTCAACAGCAGATTTGAGGGAGTGGAGTCAGCAAACTTGAAGGTAAGTCAGTTAAGATGATCCAGTCTTGGGGCGCCTGGGTGGCTTAGTCAGTTGAGCGTCCAGCTTTGGCTCGGGTCACGATCTCACGGTTTGTGAGTTCGAGCCCCACGTCGGGCTCTGTGCTGACAGCTTGGAGCCGGGAGCCTGCTTTGGATTCTGTGTCTCTATCTCTCTCTGTCCCTCCCCTGTTCACGCTCTGTCTCTCAATAATAAATAAATGCAAAAAAGAAAATGATCCAGTCTCAGAAATAGAAAAAGGAATGAAGAGAAATGAACAGAGCCTCAGAAGTCTGTGGGATAGCAGCAGACGCATCAAAATACATGTCGTGGGAGTTCCAGAAGGAGAGGAGCGAAAGGAAAGGAAAGAAGGCCGATCAGAGGAAATAGCGGCCCCAAACGTCCCCAATTTGATGAGAAATATTAATGTCCACATCGAGGAGGCTCAAAGGACTCAGAGATTCACACCTAGAAACATCACAATCAAACCGTCAAATGGCGAAGACAAAGTGACGATCTCGAAAGCAGCGAGCGAGAGAGCAGTGACCTGAGTGCACAGGCAATCTTCAATACCCTTAACAGATGATGTGCTTTTAGTTTGTAACTCCCTTTACAAAAATATCTGATTTAAAAGACAAGTGCATATAAATAAATAAAGGGGATTAGGAGATCCAAACTACCAATTCTAAAATAAATAAGTCAAGGAGACGGAAGGCACAGCACAGGGAATATAGTCAGTGATATTGTAATGGCCTTGCACGGGGACAGACAGTGGCTACACTACGTCAACGAGCCCTGTGTGATGTATAGAATCATTGCATCGATGTATGCACACCTGAAACTGATACAGCAGTGCTAATTATGCTTTAATAATTAAAAAAAGCTGCATAAAGTAGCCATTATAAGCCTAGGTTGATGGGCACACAATGTATCGAGATGTAGGTTGGATGACAATAATTGCGTAATGGTAGGATGGAGATACACAGGGGCAAAGTTCTATTTTATTTTGTTTTTTGTTTTGTTTTATTTTAAGTTTTTTAACGTTTATTCATATTTTGAGAGACAGAGCAGAGCGTAAGTGGGGGAGGGGCAGAGACAGAGGGAGACACAGATTCCGAAGCGGGCTCCGGGCTCCGAGCCGTCAGCACAGGGCCCGACGCGGGGCTCGAACTCACAGACCGCGAGATCATGACCTGAGCCGAAGTTGGACGCTCAACCGACTGAGCCACCCAGGCGCCCCCAGGGGCAGAGTTTTTATATACCATTGAAACTAAATTGGTACTGGGGTGCCTAGGTGACTCAAGTCTGCCAAGTGTCCAACTCTGGCTCGGACCATGATCTCGCAGTTTGTGAGTTCGAGCCCCACGTCGGGCTCTGTGCTGACAGCTCAGCTCCTGGAGCTTGCTTCGGATTCCGTGTCTCCCTCTCTACTCTGCCCCTCCCCCACTTGTACTCTGTGTGTCTCTCTCTCAAAAATAAATAAACATTAAAAAAAAAGTCCATGTCAGGAGTGCCTGGCTGGCTCAGTCAGTGGAGCCTCGGACTTTGGCTCAGGTTGTGATCTCACAGCTTGTTAGTTTGAGCCCTGACTTGGGCTCTGTGCTGATGGCTCACAGCCTTGAGCCTGCTTCAGATTCTGTGCCTCCACTTGCACTCCGTCTCTTTCTCTCTCTCTCTGTCTCTCAGAAATAATAAACATTAAAAAAAATGTTTTTTAAATGAACTAAATTGGTATTAATCTGAACTACATTGTTATGAATTAAGATGTTAGTTCCAATTGCAACTGCAAGAAAATAACTAAAAAAATGTATGGTAAAGGAAATTACAATGGTATTAAAATGGTGCACTAGAAAATACCTATTTGATACAAAAGTAGGCAGTAATGGAGGGACAGAAGAGGAAAAAAGATCTACAGAAAATAAATAGCAAAATGACAGAAGTTTTTTCTTATAAATATAGTAAGTGTAAATACATTAAACTCTTTAATTAAAAGCCAGAAATTAGCAGGTTAGATAAAACAACTTGACCCGATGATACGCTGTTTACAATAGACTCAGTTTATCTTATTTAAGATTTTATTTTTAAGTAGTCTCCACACCCACTATGGGGCTTAAACTCACAATTCTGAGATCAAGAGTCACACACTCTACCGACTGGGTCAGCCAGTGCAGCGCCCCTATAGTAGACTTACTTTAGAACCAAAGACACACTAGGTTGAAAGTAAAAGAATGGAAAATGTTATTGCATGCAAATTGTACTCAGAAGAGAGCTGGCGTGGCTCTACTAACATCAGACAAAATAGACTTTAGTACAAAAAGTGTTATTAGAAACCAAGAAGATTATAATGCTAAAAGGGCCAATCCATCAAGAAGATCTAACAATTATAAACACATATGCAACTAACAATAGAGCCTGAAAATACATGAAGCAAAAAAAAAAAAAAAAAATGACAGACTTGAAAGAAGATCTAGATAATTCAACTCTAATGGTTGGTGACTTTAATGTCCCATTTCAGTAATGGACATGACAGACAGAAAATGAGTAAGGAAACCTAAAACTTCAAGCAAAACTACCAATGAGATGGAACAGATATCTATAGAACATTCCATCCAGCAGCAGCAGAACACACATTCTTCTGCGGTACTTGTGGAATATTCTCTGGCATAGACCATATGTTACAGCATAAAACAAGTCTCAGCACATTTAAAAAGATTGAAATCGGGGGTGCCTGGGTGCCTCAGTTGGTTAAGCGTCCGACTTCGGCTCAGTTCATGATCTTGCGGTTCGTGGGTTCGAGGCCTGTGCAGGGCTCTGTGCTGACAGCTCAGAGCCTGGAACCTACTTCGGATTCTGTGTCTCCCTCTCTCCGCCCTCCCTCACTCTTGCTGTCTCTCCCTCTCAAAAATAAATAAACATTAAATTTTTTTTAAAAGATTGAAATCATACAAAATGTGTTCTCTGGCCACAAGCTAATGAAATTGGAAATTCATTCTAATTTAGAGGGAATTTGGAAATTCAAATACGGGAACTTAACACCACGCTGCGATGGAGCCAGTGGGTCAAAACACAAGGGACACAAGGGACACTAGAAGGTTTGAGGAGGATGAAGACCCAGGACGAGGGGTGCAATGAGTGGGGCGCTCGGGGCAGGATTTATGGCGGTCAGTGCGTGCCTCCGAAAAGAAAGGAAACCTCAGATCCATAGCCTGGCCTGCCACTGTGCGAGACTAGAAACAGGAGAACAAACATGACAGCAGAGGAGGGGTGGCGGTGGGCATCCGTAATCGTGTCACGTGCTGTAGCTGCTGCACCGAGCGGCCTTGTGAAGGTGGTGCCAGCACGCTGGCTTGGAGATGCCACCAGGGACGATGTGGCGCCATTCTCTCGGGCATCGGATGCTCTGCTCAGGATGGGGGGTGGGGGTCAGGATCCTGTAGGAGCGGTCCCGCTCACCATCACGCCGGGTGGCCCACTCGGGAAACTTGTATTCTCCATCCCACGACTCTGGGCTCTGTGGTCCAGAGGTCCTGCCTCCCAGAAGGGGACACTTCCCCCAGGGGACACCGTGAGAACCCCATTAAACGTGAACTCGCACCTGTCAGCCGGCCGCTTGAGGCTACTTTTGGTCCCGAGGCCACCCTGGCAGGGGTAGTCGGCCCGGAGCATCAGGAGACAGCAGGGCTGCCGCAACATTCTAGCAGGGGGCACTTCCGGCCCCCGGATTATCCACTGGAGGCATCTGTTGGTGTCTCTCTGCCCAGTTCTCAGTAAGCCCAGCAAGCAACAGCCACAGCCTGAGCAGGGGCTCAGGACCGTTGGGGATGGGGGGCCGGCTCAGCCCACAGGGGAGCCTCCCAGACCAGCAGAGGGGCTGGCTTAGGAGGGAGGAGTCTAGACTCGTGACAGAGGACCGAGGCAGCACGTGTCACCATCCGGGCTTGAAACTGGCCGCAATGCCCCGGGGTCTGAAGGGGGGGGAAGAAATGATGCACCGTCTTCTGCTCCCTGCTCTCAAATGGGTCACTGGCACATTTTGGGGGAGGCAGCAAAAACCATCGCAAGGAGAGCTGTGAGGCGCAGGGCTGACCCTGGCGGGACGTTCCGGGCTCTCGGCTCGGCTGGGCATGTCCGCGGACCTTCCTGGGTGGAGTCCTGCCTGCTCCGGGTGGGGGGCGGGCTGCCAGCCCCCTTGCCGCACCTGCCCGCTGGGCCTTCTACCTCCCGCTCGCAGACCCTCGCTGGTCCCGACCCCAGAAGTGCCCAGCGCTTGGCTCCCAGGCCCAGCGCCCGGCAGGACCGCCGTGCTCTCCCCCTGCGGGCGGCAGGCTGGGTGCTGGACCTTCAGGGTTATAACCGCGACTGGGTCCGGGGAGTTTCTTCAGGGGCCTCGTCCCGCATTTGTTCCAAGCCTGTCAGTGATGTGCAGACCCCAGAGGGCTAGGGACTCTGCCTCTTCCCACGGCAAATAAATACACTGTTTAGAGTCGCAGCTTCTCAGGGAGGCTGACGCGGATTCTATCTGTGCGCTGGGTGGAGGGGATTTCTCTGAATTTAATTATAATTTAAGTGTAAAATGTGCCTCTTCGGGGGACTTTCCCGCCTCGTGCGGAATCACTCTCCCCGCCGCCCGTCACGATGCCTCTGTGTGCCGTGAGCGATTAATTTATAGGCCGGTAATAGGCTAAAACAATATTTAGAGTCATTTTGCCCTGTGTAGCTTTTAGGGAGGAATCGAGATAATAATTATAAGGAGGCCCATTTTATCACCAGCTGCTCCCCTGGGGCCCCCGGCCTCACCAGCGGTCAGCCCCGCTCTCCACACCCCCAGGCCGTCGTCGTTGCCCCATGCCGGGTCCTCGCGGCCCCAGGTTGGCGGAAGCACGTGGGTCCCGATCAGGGTGGGCACCCGCGGAGGACAGCAGCTGGTCCCGCCGGCCTGTCACTAACTGAGTCAGGCCAGAGTTCCTTGGCCACTCGGGAGGCGAGGTTCCGAGGCCCGAGGGGCAGGGGAGGATGTCTGGCCGCACCCCCCACCCCGGTCCTGGGCGGGGACGGTGCATTGGGTGAAACGCAGGGGGGTTGGGGAGAGGAGGGAGCTTACTCTGTCTTTGTGGCTCAGCCGTGGCGGGAAGGGGACGGTCACTGTCACCTCGGAGACCCACGCACAACAGCACCGAGGCGTCCCACCTCGGGCAGGCTGGTAACTGTCCCTGGGCCTCTTTATCTCCCCTGGGGTCGATTCTGAGACAGCTCACGGAGTGGCCTGGAAACCGGAAGGAGGGCACAGGGGTGGAGGAGGGGGTCTGGTGGATGGGGTGTCACGGGACATTGCCGGGGCGAAGGGGAAGCTGTGTGCTCGGTGTCTGCAGAACACCTGCACGGCATGCCGGGAGCCCCTTAAATGTCCACCACCACCCCCCCGCCCCCCAGGCCCAGCACCGTCTCTGGGGGCCTGGCCAGGGGGATGCGGCCTCGCTGGGGAAGGATCTGAGCTTTGAAATCAGCCGGGGCGGGTTCCAGCTTTGCCTCCAGCGCTGCGACTCGAGAATCTCTGGAAACTTCCGCAGGCCATGCTGGGGGCATGCAGGAGGGGCGCCCGCCTGTGCCTGAACCCCCCGGAGGGCAGCGGGAGGGCTGCAGGGTCCCCAGCCCCCGACATCTCCCACAACTTCCGAGGGGACTCGGGGGGTTCCGCCAGATTCTCACAGGGCCTGGTGGTCACAGAGACGAGGGCATCGCCAGGGCCGAGGGCGGGCTTGGGGTGGGCTGGGCGCCTGGCACCCCCCGGGGACCTCGCCCCCCAAAGTGGTTCCTGGAATCTGCACCCCGGGGGGACCTACGCGCACTGGGGCAGCACGTACACGAATGGCCCGCTTCACTGCGCCTCTGCGGGGCTCGAAGGCTCCCGCCCTGCTCTACACCTGCTCAGGGCCGTGCTCTTTTTCCTGTAACATCTTTCTAAAATGCCTGGGTTTGTCCGGTTTAGCATCTTGGCCTTTGTTGGCGATTCCTGGTGCCGGCGCCCGGTAAACACTTGAGCAAGTAAGCGAATCCTGGAGGGAGGGGCTCCTGGTGTTACATCACTTGCAAGAAATAGTTCTTTGGAGACCACCAGAAGTCTGAGTTCTTGGCTTTTCCTGAACCTCGAGCAGTTGATGCTGGGGAGGGGGAGAGAGAGAGAGAGAGAGAGCTCCTCGTCCCTCCCAGGAGGCCAGCCTGGGGGGAGAGTGGGCAGGCGGCTGGGAGGGAGAGCTTTGCTCATAGATAAAAAGATCCCACGTGAAGACGGGCTCTCGGTCTCGCTCCTGCCCCTGCCTCTGGCAGAACAGAGTGGTCTGCCCGGAGAGCACCCGTGAGGGGCCAAGTGGCTTCGGGAAAGCCCCTTCCCCTCCTGGTTCCATCTCCCCATCTCGAACTTGTCTCTAAATTGTCACGTTGTCCTCTAAATCTGACGTTCTAGGGGCGCCTGGGTGGCTCCGTCGGTTAAGCGTCCGACTTCGGCTCAGGGCACCATCTCACGGTTTGTGAGTTCGAGCCCCGGGTCGGGCTTCTGTGCTGACGGCTCGGAGCCTGGAGCCTGCTTCGGGTTCCGTGTCTCCCTCTCTCTCTTCTCTCTCTGCCCCTCCCCCACTGGGCTCTGTCTCTGTAAAAAAAAGTTTTTTTAAAATCTGATGTTCTAGGATCCTAGGACTGGGCACGTAGCTGGTGCTCAGGAGCGCTTGTGGTCCTGCAGTCACTCAACAAACCCGCGTGTGCCGTAGCCAGGTTCGGAGCACGTGCCTGTGGGCAACGTCGAGTGAGACCCAGGCTTCTCCGTGGGTGCTCGGCGGGGCTGTGGGGGGCAGGAGCCCCGGAGCCCTGGGAGGCTGGACCAGCACCTCCACGGTCCCTGAAGATTCCAGAAGAAACGGGGTGTGGGGGGGTGGTGCACACCGGAGGGTCTGGGTGGGCGGGGGAGGGCGTCTGGCTGGGGAGAGCTCAGCAGAGGGCCCAGGAAGCAAGGTTCATTTTCAGGGCCATCAGCCTCCACAAATCTTACGGACGGTCCCGAGGGGGGTGAGTGCAGAGAAAGGGCAGGTGGTCCCTGGACGAGCGAGGGTCCTCCCAGGCCCTGATGTTGGCACCCGGTGGAGGACAGAGCAGGGACGTGTCACTTTCCCGGTGTCCCCGCTTTCCCCTCGGCGAGGGCGTGGGGTTTGCAGCCCCCGCCTGGCGAGCGGGGACGGCAGGCCCCCACAAACGGTGGCGGCCACGTCCATGCGTCTTCTGCAAAGAACCTCATTAAAGGGGCCCAGACTGGAAATCAATTCTTTAAAGCTGAAATCAATAACAATAAGTAATATTAACACTGATTATCCTTTCTTTATTGCCCTCTGCAGTGGGGATGCATTGTTTTTGAGGCTTAGCCGAGGGGGCTCCACAGTGCCGCGCGGGCAGCTTTCCCGGGGCACGTAGGACGTGCGGGCTGTGTGGCCGGACGCCTGCGGCCCCTCCGTCCTCGGTGGGAACTTGCCGAGGTCTGGCTCCCCGTCACGGTCCCCACGTGAGCGGGCTCTTCAGCCGCACAGGTTGTGGGCAGGGGAGCCCGTGACCTCGGGGGCTTGGGTCGGGGTGCCGTGAGGGGCACGGGGTCGGGCCAGTCCCACGGCGCCGATGTCTCCCGGTGCGGGGTTTGCCCGTGGGGTGAAGGGCAGGCCCCAGCCCTTCGATGAGCCGTGAGTGTGGAGGGAAAAGGAGGGAATGGCCGGTGTGGGTCCCTCACGGTTCCCGGAGTGAGGCGTCTGGCTCGGCCTGCTCTTCGTGGGGGTCGGAGTCCACAGGGTGGGAGCCCAGAGGCAGGGAAGTGATAGCACCTGCCACAGGCCATGCCCCTGGGTCGTTTCTGTGCCCCCTCTCTCCTCTCTGAGAGCAACAGTCACTAACTCCCGTCTTCCAGGTCCACAACCGGGGGCCGGGAGGAGACCCCTTAAGTCTGCACGTTCTCAGGGCAAAGCAGGCCCCGGGCCTCTGTCTGCCAGGCCCGAGCCCCGGCAGCGTGCAGAGGATGTGTGCATTGAGAGCAGGGTGGCCAGCCTCCCCGGGGATGAGAGGACCTGCGTTAATACTTACAAGGCGTGCTGGCCGGGGAGCGACGTGGTGGGGCTGGGGCACCTGGGAGGAGGTCCTGCCTTCTGGGGGGTCCACCAGTCTGTTGAAGGCCTGCCTGGGCCTCAGTTTCGTCCTCTGTGGACGGAACAGGGGCGGCCGCCGCTTCCCTGGGTGAGGGGCCCTAACCCGCCCGCGTCCGCAGACACGGAGGGGCTGTTATAACAGAGGGCAGTGCTGCCTCTCTCTTCCCTCTCTGGATCCCAGCTCGCCCCAGTGCTTCCCTGTCCCACCCCACCTGTCCCCTGCCCTGGAGCGTCCTCCAGTCCCGGAGAAGCCACTCAGCAGGGGCTCTGTCCTTCCCTCCCTCCCTCCCTTACGCCGGTCTTCTTGACTGCGCTGCGTGGCCCTGGGCACGAGCACTACGCGACTGTTCACACACCAGCGTGTTCACACGTTGAGCCTTTAGGGTGTGGTGCGTCCAGGACACAGGGCTGTGGGGAGGGCTCTGAGGCTTGCGCGCATCTGTGTGTTATTATATGTATGTATTACACAGGGTCAGGTGGCTGGCTACAGTTCACAATTAGACATTTTCTGCACCTAAGTTGGGAATCTTCTAGAAAAAACAATACTGAAACAGAACTTAAACACAGAAATGAAAGAAAAGGCTCAGGGATAATCTAGAAGGGAGGGGAAAGAGCATCACCTCGGGAACCCGAGAACGTGTTGCGCGTCAGTTAACGTGAGCCCGAGCTTCCTAGCAGCCACTGCAAGAAGAGAAAGCCCGGTGAGTTTGCAGTTCTGACCAATGTGAGAGAGCGCTCCCCTGGGGGACTGGTTTTCCTGGAGGAGAGTGGGGGGTTGCTTTGTCAGATGTCTCCTTAGGGAAGAGGACGAGTGTGGTCCATGCCTTCGAAGGGCTTTTTGTCCCGTGGGTCCACAACAGAGGCTGAGGCTTTTCTGCGGGGTGTGGGTGTAGCTGAGCAGATGCCTCGACTTCCCGGCTGTGGAATCCCACGTGGACTCAGAGCAGACAGCAGCCTCCAGGGCAGGACCCACGCAGGCCCTACGTCTGGCTGGGCGGGTCAAGACGAGAGGACAGGGTCCCTGTTGGTCTGAGAGCCTAGGAGGGTGGACGTGGGGCGCTCGGGGGCTGTGCCTCCCCTGAGCTGAGGCACGGGCTGCAGGTGCCTGGCGTGTGAATACCGGTCAGGTGGGGCGGGGTGGGCTCGGGCCATCTTGTAGGCCAGGCCTTCACTTCCCCTGCCACCTGGCGACCGGGGCCCCAGCTCGCCCCAGATTCCACAGCCGTCTTCAGCGGGCGACGAGCAGTGCGGGAGGCTGGGCCAGCCCCTCCTGGCTCGGTGGGGACGGGAGAGGGTCCTCTCTCCGGGGCACTGGGCTCGTCCCTCTGCCACAAACCACATGAATTCCTCTGGAATTAGAGCCATTTGTGAGCCCATGTGCACCCCTCACCCCCACCCCGTGGTGGCCAGAGGGGCTGGCCTGGGTCTCCGTTTCCCCGGAAGTTTCTGGAGGGTCTAGCACGGTGCCTAGCGGAGAGGAAGCTCGTGGCAGAACCACCATGGTATTGAACCAAGTCTCCCTCCAGAGCTGTTTGGACAACAGCCGCTAGACCTTGAGTTGTGGGTGAAGTGGGGCCAGGTCGGCGTGTAGTTGGAGGACAGGCCCCCAGCCTCAGGCTTCCTTAGCCGGCAGGAGACCTGGCTTCCGTCCCTGGCCCCGCTTCCGCTGGGCGGTGAGGGGTACCGGTGCCCCATCTCCAGGCCCCAGTGTTCCCATCTGCGGAAGGGGGCTGGGGTACAGTCCGGGGGCCAGCCCGGAGGAGGCAAAAGAGCCCCACCTTGGTCCTGGCCGCCGCTGGCTCTGCCGTCCCCAGGCCCCCACCCCGCCCTGGCTCTCGCTTGGCGGTCCCCACCGCCCCAGGTGAGCCGGCCACTGGGGCACCGCCTTGACCCAGGCAAACAGGCTGGGCCAGAGGTCAAAGCACCGCCTGAGGACCCTCCTAGAGGGACAGTTCCCGCCCCCGCCGTGGGGCAGAGACCAAAGCCACGGGGAGTTCTGGAAGGCCACGGTGGTGGCTCCGGGAATCCCGCGTGCTCAGCCGGGCTGCTGGAGAGATGCACAATGAAAAACACAAAACTTAAAACGACGCTACTGACCGCGACTCTTGCTGGCCACGCCGGGCACGGCACCTGCCTTCCCTGGGCGCGTCTCACCGCAAAGTCCGATTTAGCATCTCCTTCTTCCAGACAAAAACTGACAGCCTCAGCCGCCTTAGTGTCCGGGCGCACACTAAGTAAGTTGTCGGGATTGGGATTTTAATCCTGTCGTTCTGATCCTGGAATCCAGCGTCTGGGAGAGAGCACGGCTGGCCTCTGAGTCTAGAAGGAATCAAGGCTGGCAGCTGCCAGTGCCCTGGCAGGTGGGGGTGAAGCTGGCCCCTCCTGGGTGTGTGGCTGCCGGTGGAGGCCCAGGCAGGGGTGGGGCTCTGCCGAGAAGCCACCTCGATGTAGAAGCACGCGTCGCAGCCACCCCGCGTGGCCAGAGCCGAGCGCGGACAAGCAAGGTGTCCGTCCGTGGAGATGAGCCTCAAACAGCCTGAAAGAACCCCATCTCCTTCCGCGTGGAGGAAGCTGGCTCGGGACCCTCGGCATGTGCGGCGTTGACCCTGGCTGTCCGCTTCCCCTCTGACTGGACGCTGAGCCCTGAGGGCCCGGGGACAGTCTCGGAGACCCCCGTGGGAACTGGGGAAGGGCCCGTGTCTGTGTCGCCCCCCCGCGGACCACAAGCGCATGTCGGGAGCTGCTTAGCACAGTGGCGGCCTCGCCTCCGAGGGTGTCCTCGTGCCTGGCTGGCACCACAGGTGCTTCACGAAGCCGGACGGGCTGACGTCGAGGTTCCTGCGCAAAAGTCACCGTCTCCGGGAGCCCCGCCCGTCACATCACGACTCTGAGTGAGAGGGTCTGCAGTCTACACTCCAGCTTCTGCGCACCCCGCCCCCCCGCCCGCTCCCCTTTTCCGGGGGCTTCTGCAAGCTCTGGGCCAGGCGACACGGAGGGCTGGGGAGCTGGGCGTCGCTCCAGAAATGACTGCGGGTGGCTGAGAGCCAGGAGAGGGAAGGAGGGCTCGTTTTCACGCTGCACGCTCGGCCCCCACGGTGGTGCAGCCGAGGGGTGAAGGACGGTAACGCCTCTGGGGGGCGTTTTCTCTCCAGGGCTCCGTCGGGCCAAGTCCAGGAGCCTGGCGGGAAGAGAGGGAACCGAGTCTGGTCGGCAGGCAGGGCCCTGGGCTCCCGGCCTCCCTGCCAGTTACTCTGAGCGTGTTTTGGCCTCATCACCGGCACTCGGTAAAGCGCTGGACTTTCTGTCCGAGACTCTCCAGAGAACCTGGTCAGCCTGGCCGTCCTCAGGAATGTTCTCAGAATTTCCATGTGGGTTTGTGCCTGCATTCATCAGCCCCCAGCCCCCTCCCTCCGTTTACGGATGGAAAAAGGGAGGGTTTCCGTGTCGGCTGAGGTCCCACGGCGGCGGAGGGAGGGCTGGCCACGCCAGGTCTCCCGCCCCCACGGGTGGCCTCCTTGGACGCAGCTCAGGAGAAGGCGGCCACCTTGGGCTTCTTCCTGACTCTGAGCCCCGAGGCCTGCACGCGGCCGGGCTTGCGTGGCTGGAGATTCAGGGAGCGTGGCCCACAGGTTCAGAGCACCCTGTGCAAACCCAGCCCCACCACCCACTGGCCGGGCCACCTGACAGGGCCACGTGACCAGTCTGGGCCTCCGTGTCCCAATCTCTAAAACGGGGATGGTCGCCTCTCCTGGCAGAACTATCCCGAGTTGGCAGGGCGAACCCAGGAGCGGGGGGCGTGCGGGTTCACCTGCACGGAGGCTGGCCTGTGGAGGGTCCACAGTGGTGGGGGTGGGGGGTCGTCCCGTAACTTTGGTTGCAGGTGAGGCCGGCTAGCGGTGCCGAGGGGTTAATGCCACAGATGCCCCTCAGCCAGGGTGTTGGAGGATAGGGGTAGGTGCCCCCCTCTCAGGGCACCTGCAGTCTCTCAGAGCCCCCGGGGAGCCCAGCCCTCAGCACCTGCGCAGAAACCCACTCGTGACGGCCCTCTTCCTGCCTGTCTTCGGCACTCCCCACTGCGCTCCTGGTAACGTGCTTGCACCTACATCCTCATCTGCCCCCAGATCTGCTTTAAGGGGGGCCTGGCTCAGAAAGACGGTTGCTGATCTATCACCCAGGCCCGCAGGAGGGCGACGGCCACAGGGCAGTACCCAGGGACCAGCTCAGCAAGTGCTGATGCCGGTGCAAGCTGGGAGGGGAGCCACGCTTTGAGCGCAGGCTAGAAACAACTGAGGAAGGGGAAGTCAGAAGGGGGCTCTGTGCCCCTGAGATCCCCGCCGCACCCTCGACCCAGCACGGCCCTTCACCGCCAGTCCCCGGACCGGGCAAGACGAGAGCCTCGTGGCCGGAGGGCGTGTGGCACGTTGGCTGATGCCTGGTGGATTTTCAGGTAGGCTCCTTGGAACATTCTTATCTGTGCAAAGTTGATGTCGTGTCATTAGTGGGTGAAAAATCTCTCAGGAAGTTAAACATTAAGCAGGGTGTGTATGCTGGGCAACTCGGTCTTTCGTGCCCAGGGCTGGTGGTCAAGGCTGTGGCCGTTGGTCTGGGCTTTAGGGTTCTCTGACAGGCAGGCTCTCTAAGTGACCCTCTCTGAGAGGTGATGGCCGTGCAGCCCTGTCTCCTGGGATCTCTGATGGGCCCCAGAAATGGGCCAGTCCCTCCAAGAAATTCCCAAATGCCTCTGGTGGGCAGGAAGCTCTGGGGTGGGGAGCTGGCTGGGTAGGGCTAGACCAGGGGCTTTCCAAAGGCTCCTCAAATTCCAGAAGCCGAGCCTGGCAGGCCCCCTTCCCAGGAAGGCTTAGCTCAGTGCCAACCAGGGGGACTGGCCTGGGGGTGAACGGGAGGACAGGGGGACCAGCTGGGCCGGGGGCTGGGGCAGCATGGGCATCTTTCCCAAGCCTAGGAGGGTGGACTTCAAGGCAGGCAGCAGTTTTCCCGAGTGGGTCCACAGAGGGGAGGGAAGGCAGCTCTCCCGACCCGAAGGACGAGCAGCCTGAGGACTCTGATGGGTGGGTCACAAAGGGGGCTCTGGCCATTTCTCCCTCCCTCCCTCCCAGAAACATTTCTCTAAAGCATCAGTTCTTGGATAGACTCTGTCCCAGATGCGGCTGTGAACAGAACCCAGTCTCTGCCCCTCCAAGGAGCCCCCAGTCTAGAGGAGCACAGACATATGAGGCTGTTTGGATGCGGTGTGACAAGCGCCTTGGCGGGAGCACAGGAGCGCAGGGAAATTTGCCTTTGAGCTGTGCCTTGAGGATGGGTAGGATTTGAATATTCAGACAAAAGGGCAGGGTATTACTTCTAGCACATGCAAAAGTAAGGGGGTCCGAAGCGTAAGGGTGGGCTGCAAAGGGGCTCTCCTCAGGAAGCCCCTGATGAGGTGGTGCAGGGACAGTGCACAACCTCGCATGTAGTCCCTTCGGATAAGTTCCACCAATGGGGAATGCCTGTCCCCTCCGACCATGTTTTATCAGAGTTTGTTTTTGTGTCTGTCTGTCATCAGCAGGCACTAGGTTGGTGCATCTGTACCCTATGGGACTAGTGGATAATAAGACACACTGGGGGTGCTGAGTGAATTCCAAAAGAGCAAATGGGTAGAAGGATAGATTGTTGGATGGATGGATGGATGGATGGATGGATGGATAGGTGAACTGGTTGGTAGGTGGGTGGGTTGGATGAGTGGATGAATGGATAGGTGGATGGATGGATGAGTGGACAGTAGGGTGGATGGATGGATGGATGGATGGATGGGTGAATTGGTGGTTGGTAGGTGGGTGGGTGGTAGGGTGGATTGGATGAGTGGATGAATGGATAGGGGGATGGATGGCTGAGTGGACAGTAGGGTGGATGGGTGGATGGATGGATGGATGGATGGATGGATGGATGGTTGGATGGATGGACGGATGGATGGATAGGTGAATTGGTGGCTGGTAGGTGGGTGGGTGGTAGGGTGGGTTGGATGAGTGGATGAATGGATAGGTGGATGATGGATGAGTGGACAGTAGGGTGGATGGATGGATGGATGGATGGATGGGTGAATTGGTGGTTGGTAGGTGGGTGGGTGGTAGGGTGGATTGGATGAGTGGATGAATGGATAGGGGGATGGATGGCTGAGTGGACAGTAGGGTGGATGGGTGGATGGATGGATGGATGGATGGATGGTTGGATGGATGGATGGATGGACGGACGGATGGATAGGTGAATTGGTGGCTGGTAGGTGGGTGGGTGGTAGGGTGGGTTGGATGAGTGGATGAATGGATAGGGGGATGGATAGATGAGTGGACAGTAGGGTGGATGGATGGATGGATGGATGGATGGGTGAATTGGTGGTTGGTAGGTGGGTGGGTTGGATGAGTGGATGAATGGATAGTGGGATGGATGGCTGAATGGACAGTAGGGTGGATGGATGGATGGATGGATAGGTGAATTGGTGGCTGGTAGGTGGGTGGGTGGTAGGGTGGGTTGGATGAGTGGATGAATGGATAGGTGGATGGATGGATGAGTGGACAGTAGGGTGGATGGATGGATGGATGGATGGATGGATGGATGGATGGATGGATAGGTGAATTGGTGGTTGGTAGGTGGGTGGGTTGGATGAGTGGATGAATGGATAGGTGGATGGATGGATGAGTGGACAGTAGGGTGGATGGATGGATGGATGGATGGATGGGTGAATTGGTGGTTGGTAGGTGGGTGGGTTGGATGAGTGGATGAATGGATAGTGGGATGGATGGCTGAATGGACAGTAGGGTGGATGGATGGATGGATGGATAGGTGAATTGGTGGCTGGTAGGTGGGTGGGTGGTAGGGTGGGTTGGATGAGTGGATGAATGGATAGGGGGATGGATGGCTGAGTGGACAGTAGGGTGGATGGATGGATGGATGGAAAGTATGGTGGCAAGGTAGATGGATGGATGGATATTTCTCATCTACTGTTTTAGTTCAAGTAAGAAATCGCACACTTTCACACAGAGTCCTAAAAACCTACCTCTTGAGCCACCTGTCGGGTGGAGATGGCCAGCCTGTCTGTAATAAACACCTTCTTGCCTTCAGTGATGCTCCCCAGGGGCCGAGGTTCCAGCTACCAGTCAGGGCGATGCTTGCTGTAGAAGGTGGAGGCTTCTCCGGGGGGTTCAGTTCCTGAGGAGGGGGTGGGTACCTGTGGATGGCAAGTCTTTGTCACTGATAGTTCCGCGAAGGGACAACCACCTAACTACCCTGCCTGCTCCATGGTCTGATCTGCAGCTTGGGGAATGGGTTTGTAGTCCCTCAGGTTTGGGACCTACAGGCTGGGGGGTTCCCTAGGGTACTCGTCCATTAGTACTTGGAGAATCACCTATGCTCTTGTCACAGGAAGCGTCTCAAACACCGGAAGAGGGGCAGCGTTCAGGGAGCAGAGAACCCAGGGCTGACCCCCCAGGTGGACCGAGCCTTTAGGAAGCCCCAGCTGGCGTGGGGGTGGCCTGGGGTCACCCCTCCAGGCGCCCCGCATCCAGATATGAGACATCACATCCCGTCTTCACAGAAGGCCCTGGGCCTTGAGGGTCTTTGCTCCCCCCAGGCTCCTCTGGGCCTGTTGAGATCAATGGGCATCAGCGGGGGGCGGGGCCACTGAGGGGCCTGCAGGGCAGACGGGAAGGTAAGCCCGGATCTTTCCGGAAGAACAGGATTGGCCGTGAGCTGAGCCCCACCCGCCGTCCTCCTACGTGGCGCGGAGGTGACCGCCCCCCGAAATCCGCGAGGAGGGCGTTCAGAGCGGGGTCGAGAGCTGAGGCTCTGGTGTCGTCCGAACCCTCTGCAGCTGTGCGGCCTGGGCGCCCGGACCGGGTCGGGCTGGAGGTGTGGAGCCCGACGCGGCGCCGGCCTCCCCATCGCGGGCGTCAGCACCGCGGGGCGAGGGCCAAGGGCAGTGTGCTCAGCGTGACCTTAGCTACGGGCTCGTCCCGCGGGTCTGAGTAACGGGGCGGCTTCTCCGTGGGCCTGACGCGAGGGATCAGGAGGAGGTGTGGCCCCTGCAGAAAGCCCCGGCATCCCCGGCGGAGGGGTCCTGTTTGCCTCCCCGCCCCCACCCCGGCCCCCGCGACCTCGTGGGGACCTCGCCAGGATGGTGGCGCCTCCGAGGGTGACAGCGCGTGTGCGGTACGCGGGAGCGTCGGGGCCACGGCCGTCCGGAAATGTCGTCTCCGACGCTCGCGCTGTCCTTGTGATGCTGAACGTCACCAGCTTCCTGGCGTTCAGTCCTGGGCGGCCGGGGGTCCGCGCCGTCGCCCCTGTGCTGCTCGTCATAAATTGACCAGGCGGTGCCCCGCCCCCCCCGGGAGCGCGGAGAGGAAGGGGGCGTGGCCTCAGCCAGCCTCTTCCTCCGCGGGGACCAGGCTGCTCCCGTGGAGAGGCCACGTGTCGCACAGGGTGTGTGTGTGGGGGGGGGGGGGGGGGGGGGCCCTGGTGCCGAGACGGGAAGGGAGGCGGCGACCCCGCTCCTGTCGGAAAGCCCAGCGGTAGGGCACCTGTGGTCCCACCAGCTGTGCCCTTCGGAGCCCGGGGCTTGGCCACCCCACGCGAAGCCTGGGCCCACGGTGACCGATCTGGCCCTGTTTGCAGGGGTCTGGGATGTGGAGGGGCCGGAGGGAAAGCCCAGGAAGGCAGGGCCGCCCCCCCCCTTCCCTCCGAGACACATTTACAATTCAATTGTGAAATGGGACAAAACTTGGACACCCCCTTTGGGCATCTCAATTTTCCTTTTTAAAGGTTCTGCTCCTCCTAGTGAATTTATTTACTTCTAAATTGGCTTTTATGTTGTGTTGACAGGCGGGAGGGCGGGGTGGGCCGGGAGGCCTGCCAAGCCTTCCTTCTCTACCCTGGGGGGAGCTCCAGTGAGGACCCAGTGACCAGGGGAGCCCTGTTCTCTCATGACGCGGGCTGTGGCGCCCGATCGTTAACAGCAGCGCTGGTTCGAATCCCAGCTTTGCTGTTCACTAGCTGTGTGGCTCTAGGCCAGTTCCCAGCATCTCTGAGCCTGTCTCCTAAGTGGAGGAATGCACGATGCAGGTGCCAGGCCGGGGAGGCACGGTGCCCTGTGTGGGCATGCACGCATGTATATGTGTTCCTGTGTCTGTGTGAGCGTGTGCACATGCATGTGGGGGGGGGGCCAGGGCACGCAGGTGAGGGGTATGGATGTGGGACAAGGAAGAAAAGGAAGCGTGCGGTGCCATGATTCAGGGGAGACAGGTGCCAAGCAAGTGGACAGAGGGGGCAGGAAAGCAAAGGAGGGGGGAGAGGGGGTAAGGGAGGGGCGGGGTGGGGAGGGGAGGCCTGGCTGTGAGTCAAGCCTCCAGACACAAGCAGGTGGTAGCCGTGGTGGGGGAGGGCTGCAGTGACCAGAGCAGAAGCGTGGGTGAGGGACGGGGACTCCCGCAGAGTCAGGCCCCCTGATAAGCATGGGAAGGTTTCCCGGGGTGGGAGGCAAGGGGTGGTGCTTTAGACGGTTCTGGATTGGCCAGCAGATTATTTCCACACTCCTCCTGGGCCACCCCACGTGTCACCGACAACAAAGAGGGTGGGGGTCCACAGAAGCTCCTCTAGAGGGCCCGCTCTCGTGGGGCAGGAGGAGAGGGACAGCGGTGGTTGGGAGGCCGCCTGCCCCTGGGAACGGCCGCTTCCCGCTTTCCTGGTCCGCGGCTGGATTTAGGGCAATGCTGCCCCTGCCCACCAATATCTCAATTTGCTTCCAGTACGTTCCCCAGCAGACGTCCCAAAGCCCCATCCCATCTCTGCGGGGCTGAGGTGCTGGGGAGATCCTTCCCAGTGTTCGTGTGGGTCTGGTGTGCGTGCGGGGAGGAGACCGTGCGCGGCACCACTGTCGCCCCCCCCCCCCCCACCCCAGGGAAGCCTCAGCTTCGGTGTGGCCCCGCCCGTGTCCAGCCAGGAGCAAGCAGCCCGGCCCACACTCACCAAGACTCCCCACAGCCCCGCCGGGCCGTGCCTGCCGAGGCCTGAACGTCTCAGCGCCCCGGGCTGCAGACTGCTCGGCACGGGTCTGCAGACGCCTGGCATCTTCGCGGGTGCGCACCGGCGCCCCGCTCTCCTGGGGGCCTGGCGTGAGTCCCGCCCCGACGCTGCCTTTCATTTCCTTATTTGCTTCCCCAGCCCTCCGTTCATTTGCTCATTTCCTGTCTCTGGGCCACACGGCCCTGGATGCAAACCCCTGGTCACCGCAGGCCGTGGCGGGGGGCAGCATCACATCTGCATAGGCGGCACTAAGCCTGGCGTGGAGGGATGCCCACGGCCCCCGGGACAGAGCCCAGACTCCTCGCCCTGCGCTCGTCTCCACTATGCTGTGCTCTGGCCACACTGCCTTCCGTCGGCCCCCAGGACGGGGGCCGCTCCTTCTGCCTGGGCCTGGCGTTCCCTGGCCGCCTTCTCCTCCCCATCTGGACGGCTCCTCCCATCCTCGCTGTCTCAGGTTGCATGTGACTTCTTCCAGGCAGCCCTCCCTGATTCCCCCCAGTCTGGATTGGGGCCCCCCCAACGTGTGCGCTCTGAGCTTGTGCGGCCAAGGCCCCGCCACGTACCATCAGAGCCACCGGTTGAGGCCCAGAGACCTCAGGAGCCAGAAGCCGCTCCTGCCTGCCATGGTCTCTCCCAGCCCAGCACAGGCGGGTGTCAAATGTTCGAGGAACAAGTGAGGGAATGAGGGAATGAACGAAAGGCCCCCCCCTCCCCCACTCATTCCGAGGCTTTGGGCGACCCAGGAGGTAAAGTTTCTGGGCCGATGGGATTCCTTCAGGATGTTGCTGATGCACACCGGCGGGGGGGTTCGGCTCCCCTGGAGGCCCGTGGGACCCACGGAGGGAAAGGGCTACTCGGGGCGGGCGCCGGCTGACCTGGGGAAGGACTCGGCCTCTCCCAGGCCCCACGAAGGAGCGCCGGGGCCCCAGTTCTCAAGTCAGGCAGGCATGAGGCTGGCAGAGGTCCCCGGGGCCCATCATGAGGGTCGGGCCCACACTGGTGTCCAGATGGGCACTTCTGGGAGGGGGGGGGGGTGTGAGGCCAGGTGTCCCTCAGCTGTCCTCACCGGGGTCCTCCCGACGTGACCCTTGTGTCCTCACTGGATCTTCACGGGAACCTCCGTTTTATGGAACGGTCTTCTGAGGTAGAGAGAGGGCACCCAGTTGTTCAAGCGGAGGCGAGGACCCTCACTCTGCTCAGTGTCTGCCCTCAAGGAGCTCCCCATCTGCCAGATGGAGAAGGGCAAGTCTACCGGACCCTTGGAATCTGCTGAGCAGTGACCCATTCCCCTCCCTCCCGGCCTCACCAGACTGGAGCCCAGAGTTCAGAGGTATAGCCTCACCTCCAGGTGGGGCAGGGACCTCCCCCGCAATGGAGGGGGCCATGCAGTCCCCTGTAACGTCAGTCTCCTCCTCTGTGGAACGGGGTCAGCATAAACTGCCCCACCCCTATCGTGAGGGGCCACTGAAGTCACACCTAGAAGGAAGGACCCAGGGCCAGGCACCCAGGAGGTGCCTAATTATCGCATAAGATGCCAGGACAGACTGAGGGATCTCCTTGGGGCCCCGCCGTGCCCCCACCCCTTGCTGGGAGGCCCCCAGGGCCCCAGGCTCTTCCCTGTGGGGTGGACACGGGCAGTACTTCCGTGGGCGGTGGGGGACGGGAGGTGGGGAACCGGGGCGCGGGGGACCCGCAGGCAGGACCGCGGCGGGGATCCCCAGCCGGAGAGAGCACCCCACCCGGAAAGAGCGAGGCGGGCAGGGTCAGGCCAGCTCCCCGCTGGCCTCACAGCCGGGCTCACCTCCCCAGGGCTTTGCGCAAACCTCTGAGTGTTGCCCCGCCCCCGCCGAGGGCCCCCTCTCCGTCTCCCAGCGGGTCCTAGCTTCCGGGGGTCACCACACAGGCTCCCAGTCCGACCAAGGCGAACCAGGAGCGGCCGGCTCGGTGCGTCCCCGGAAGGGGCCAGGGTCCGGAACGCGCCGAGGAGGCAGATCTGAAGCAGCTCTGGGAGGGGTTCCTTCCGGAAGCGTCATCCCAGAGTGGATCTGCCGGCTCTGATGAGGAGTGAGCCCCTCGTCGCTAGCGGTGACCAAGCAGACGGGAGCCGGCCCGAGCCGGCCATCCCTCGGACTCAAGGAGGCCTCGGACGGGCCGGTGGGCCCACCTGGACATCGGGCCGCCTCCCGCTCCGTCCCCAGGAGGGACACCTGACCCTGTGGTCGCCTGAGAGAATTGGGTTCGATGTCTTGAAGAAGTGGCTTTTTATCAGAGAGCTCTCGGGGAGTCCGCACGGCCCCCAACGAAATTGTATCTGTTGTTTCAAGGAGGGGAGGAAGCTGGGGGGGGGGCCTGGGATTTATGGCTTCCCTGAGCCCCACGGCCGCCGCGGGGTCCTCTTAACAGATGGGCTACGTGGCCGCTGGCTCCCCTCCCCTCCTCCCCTTCCCCTCTCTCCCCCTCCTTCTCCCCTTCCTCTCTCCTCTCCTCTCCTCTTCCCCCCTCCCCTCTCTCCTTCCCCTCCCTCTCTCCCCTCTCTCCCTCCCCTCTCCCCTTCTCTCTCCCTCTCTCCCCTCCCTCTCTCCCCTCTCCCCTTCCCCTCTGTCTCTCCCCCTTCCCCTCCCTCTCCCCCCTCCCCTTCCCTCTTTCCCCTCTCCTTCCTTCTCACACACTCACCCACTCTCACGGACACTCATTCACACTCACTCACACGCATATCCACACACTGTCTCACGCGTTCAGGCTCCAGCTGCAGCCTCCTGGTCCTTGTATGAGCTCTTCCTCTGTGGGAATACCCCACCTGGACCCCACCTCCTTCACCCCCGCCAGCATGGCTACGTTGCCTCCTCCAGGCAGCCCTCCCTCCCTGTGCTCATCCAGCCCCGTGAGCTTCCACACCTGAGCACGTGCGTCATGCGTTTCCGGCACTGGTGGCAGGCCCCGTGCCCAGTACACAGCAGGCGCTCGCTCAGTGCTGACTGGATTGCTGTTTGCCACAGAGCGGACGGGGAAGGTGGCTCGGGCCCTCCCAAACCCAGCCGTGCGGTGGGTCTCTTTCAGGGGACCCCCAGGCCCGGCCCCTGGGGCCATCTGAGCTTCTCAGCCTAGGAGGCCGCTGCGGCCAGGACCCGGGGCCGGGACCGTGTGGGGTTTGTCCTCGGGCCTGTGGGCACCACCACATACCTCCTCTCTCCTGGGAATGGCACCGTCTAGGAGATTCGCTCCCCTGGGGTCCAGAAACCGGGATGGATGGAGCTGGGAGCCCCCCCAAGCCCCTCGGCCAGAGCGCGTCAGCTGGGCCCCGGGGAGCTGAGGTCTCCGACAGTGGGGACGGTCCCTGGCTGGGTCCCAGGAGCATGAGGTGTTGTCTTAGAAGTGCTATGCGTCCCAGGGGCCGTCGGACTCCACAGGGCCTCGGGGAGGGTGGCGTGTGTGCACCTGACCCCTCTTCGCTGGAGACATTGTGTGGACCCGCCCCTCCCGGCCCTGGCACCGAGGGCTCCGGTGAGGAAGGGGCTGCTGGGAGCCCACAGACCCCTCCCCTGCCCACGCAGGGGGTGAATCGCCTCCAGCGTCACGTGCCTGGCCCTTGGGTGGGTGGGGCTGGCAGGGCTCTGGTCTCCGGGGCGAGGGTGCAGGGCAGGGGCAAGGAGAGCCCGAGGGTTGGGCGGCCTGAGTTTCCTCAGAGTCTGAGTCACCAGTCTCTGAATCTCGGCTGACACCCTGGTCAAGGATCCTCGCTTGGGAACGTCCACCTTCCCAGCCAGAGAGGGTGTGGGAACCCCTCGAGTGGTCTCAGCCTGAGGACGCCAGCCAGGGGGCCGGCCGGGCAGCTCTGGGCACCATGACGGCCGGACCCTGGAGCAGGAGCTCGGGGACGGGACGCCGCACGCCCTGCGAGGCCCTGCATGCCTGAGCCCCCCACCCCCTTGCTGAACGTGACTTCGCCCCCAACCTTTGAGAAATCGCAGCTCTGATGTTCGCCAGGAGAACGGGTGCGTGGGCGAGACCGTGAGCCAGGAGGGGCGGGCGAAACGTCCAGGAGGGAGAGGGGACAGGGCTCGGGTGGCAGGAGGCACCCCCTGAGAGCCCCGTGCCTTGCACGGAGGAGACTGGGAGCAAGGGGCACGTGCCAGGCCTGTCCCCAGCGGCCGGGGGGTCACCCGCCGATGACGGAAAGGAGATGCAAATGTACACACGCTGGGGGGCCACCGGGACCCTGCCCGCGAGGGCTCCACGCTGTCGAAGCCCCAGGCGTCCTTGCAATGGCACAGATCGATAAATCCACGTGGGGCCACACCCACGCACCGCACGGGGACCTCACGCAGGGTCTTGCGACAGCAGCCGGGCGCAAAGTAGCAAGTGAGCAAAACCCATCGTCTGAAGTTAAAATGGGCAAGAGTGATCCCAGCTGTTAGGAGTCAGGACGGGGCCGGGGGAGGGGGGGGGGACGCTGGGGGCTCTGGGGCCACTTCTGGGGCTGGTTCTTGCCTGAGTAGTGCCTATGCAGAGTGCCGCCTTGTCAGAAGCCACCTTCCTGTGTGTTTGCTACACTTTGATTTAAAAAAAAAAATCGAGGAGTTATATTTAAAGGCGGATGCCCCCAGCTGAGCCCCCCAGTTACCTGGAGGCCCAGCTCCTTCCCGGTTTTGGAGGCTGAGGTTTGTTATCAGTCGGGAGCCCTTGGCCTGCCACCCGGGAGGCTGGGGTCAGGGTCTCCCCGGGCTGGTGGAGGCTGGGCCTGGGACTCGCGGACAAGCGTGGCTAGGACCCGTGGCTAGGACCCACGCAGGCTGGGTCCAGAAGCCTCCGTGCGGGCTCAGGTAAGAGGGAGATGGGGGCCTGAAGCCGACGCTGCATCTCGTGTGAGCAGCCGGCAGGGGAAGGGACCCGTGGAACGGGGGGGCCGCGCCTCAGGAGGGGCACCGCTCGGCTCCTCGAGGGTCCCTCCGGCACCAGCGCTGAGCTGGTCTGTGTCCTGGGCACTGTGCCAAACACTGGGAAAAAGAAACGATTCCATCCGGCCTGGACGTGAGAGGACGGGCGCAGGTGAGGCTGGGCGCCCGAAGCCGGCCTGTGTGCGCGTGTGCGCCCGTCTGTGCGAGCACGTGCGTGCGTCCGTGCCCGGGGTCCACAATGCACACAATCGCCGCCAAAGAAATGGACGTGTTCTTTGGAAAGAGGATGCTTTTTTGAATTTCAATTGGCTGTCTTAACAATGTCTGTTTAATTAGTGTGTTTTGAAGGGGAAATGAAGGAAAATTATAATTCATCCGAGAAAATGGTTGTACGTGCTCAGCCCTTCTATCGGGTTCCGGGGGAGCCAGGCCAGAGGAGGGAGGGATGAGGCGCCGCGGCCCCGGGGGGCCGGGGGACTCGCGGACGAGCGTGGCTAGGGTGATGCGCCCATCTGGGTGCTGGCAGAGCGCTGGGCGCAGCGGCACGACTGGGGCGGGGGGGCGGGGGGCCGGGGCCCTCCCCTCCTGGGCTTCGCAATCCAGGAGCTGTGGGCGGTGGCAGAGAGTTTCCGTAGAGGGAACCGGGGCCGCTGGAGACGTGGGTTTGAATGGATTCCCTCACTCTTCTCTGCCAGAACTCGCCCAGACTCAGCTCTCTTATTTGTAAGGTTTGTAAAAAGGTGGTGCTGAGGGCGAACCAGATCAAGCAATGACCAAGAGGGGACTTCCCAAGCCTCAGGTCCTGGAGGAACATGGCCACAGTGCACCAGGGGCAGCTCTCTGTCCCACGAAGGGCCGGGTCTCGGCCCGGCTCCTCTGTGCCCTCCCGGCTCCGTGAGGTGGGCGCACGGGGCCTGGCACTTTGTGAGGGCTCCCGAGGGCGTCCCGATTGCTCAAGGCTGCGTCGTGCACAGCCGAGTCCCCGGCGGTCTCCCCGAGCCCCACTCCCGGCGGTAGCCCCCCCCCCCCCCGAGGAGGTCCCTTCGGGGGCCTGCCCTGCCCTGGCCTGTTCGAAGGCGGCCACACACAGGTGCGTCCTTTCCACCTGACCGGCTCCTGAGTCTCCCTGCGGGGCCCATGCCCTTCCGGGAGGGTCTCCCCCACCCGGCCCCCCACCCCCCTGCTGGCTTGGGCCTGGGCCGGGAGTGGGGAGTTCTGGATTCCTCCTCCTCGCCCCGCCCCCTCTGCACCTGGGGCACCAGCCCGGGCAAGAGTGCCAAAGGAGTGCAGGCAGCTCCTGACCAGCACACTCAGGCGTCGGCTCCCACAGGAGGAGGTGGCTCGGGGAGAAAGGCGCGGGGGGCCCCCATTTCCAGGCGAGCAGGGCCCCAGGCCGTCTGCGTCTTTGGGGTCCGTGAGGAGCACCCTCCACAACACCCTCGCTGTCCAACGAAGCAGCAACTGCCCCTTCCTGGATGCCCCGCCAGCCAGGCGAGGGCCAGACCCTTGTCCTCTGGCTTTTAGTGGAAAGTCACCCCCACCCCCCCGTTGGGGAGGTGAGGGAGGCGGGAGTACCGGCCTCGTCGGCACCACCGTTAATGACCGGCTGGCTTCCGTCCCCAAATGGGACTCTGAAACCCCCTCCCTGCTCTGCAGAGAGCGGCCGCACACATGGGCTTCCTGCAGGGCAGGGGCACAGGGCGCCCCCAAGCACCACGCCCGCCGTGGGCTCCCCCTGCCTGTGCCCTCCATCCCTCCGGCCTCGGGCGGCTGCCCACCCGTCCCATCTTGCCCACCCCCTGCCTCTGCTGCGAGTTCCACCGAGCGCCGTGTGCCCACAGGGTCCGCACAGCTGCCTTCCGGGCGCCGGCTTCCCTACTCCCCATTGTTGGGCACCTGGGAGGGCTCCAGGTCCTGGCTGGATGAATAGCGTTGCTATAACCATCTTGGCACGAGCTGCCGCTTTCCCCTGCCGATCACGTTATTTCCCTCCTGCGAGGGTTTGGGTGCTTTCCCTGACACGTTCTCTTTTGCACCCAGGAGCTGGCAGGACGCCTCCCCCAAGTTGGCGGCCACCCAGGCTGCCGAGCCTTGGCCTCTCGCAGCAGACGAGACCGCCCTGGGAGCCGGGGACCTCTCCCTTCGCTTTCGGCGCGCGTGTGGCCAGCCCCGTGCCCCGCACCGTGCGCGCACATGACTTCGGTCGGGCCGGGACCAGCGTCTTCGTTTCACGGAGTCAGACGCCGAGGCTGAGATTTCAGCAGCCCCACGGATGCGGTGGGAGGGAGCTGGATTTGACCCGGGCTGGTCTGACCGGAGGCCAGGGCCATTACCAAGAGCTCATCCTCAGGACCCCTCCTGTGCCCACAGTGACCTTGTGCCCGTCTCCGGGTATCTACTGCACTTTCCTTGCCCTGGGAGGTGTGTCTGCACCCCCCGTTCCCTCCTGCTGTCTCATCTCGCGGACTCCTCCCGGGGCTCACGGGCCCTTGCGGAGCCAGGAGGACCCTGACTGGGCCGTCTTGGGCATCTCACGGGCTCCAGGGTGGCCCCTGAGGGCAGGGACCTAAGTTGCTGCGTGTGCTGTCTGGAGGCAGGCCACAGTGCAAGGCCACGGCTCTCCCTCTAGCTCCTTTGTCCCCACAGGCCTTGGCTAGAGCTTCCTGGACAGGTGGATAGATGCACAGACGGTCAGCTGGACAGGCAGCTGGTGGATGTACCATAGGACGTGTCACAGAAGCCCCGGAAGGGAGCCACGGGAGCCACGTGTGAGGGGATAGGAGAGCTGAGCTGCGTCCCACGCCCTGGCTGTGTGTCAGCAGGGTGGAGGGCCTCTCCGTGACAGCTCACCCCTGGGAAGGACACGGCAAGCCCAGGTTCCCCTCCTGCACCCATGGCAGACATGACTAATCGAGCACGGCTCCTTTTGCTGAGCCTGGCTCCCAGCCCTCCTTGTGCAGCCACGACCAGCCGATGGCAGCCGGTGCCGAGGCCAGCCTGGCCATCCCGCAGCGAGGTATGATCGAGACCTCAGTAGCTGACGCCCAGATTCGCCGGCCCCACCAGCCTGTGGGTATCGACAGGGTCCCTGGAGGGGTGCGGCTCAGCATCTCTCTCTGCCTGCCCTCCCCACCAGCCAGCCTGCTTCACTCACGGGACCCTCCCAGCTGGCTGCCCCAAGGAACGTGGCGCCACACCCCAGAGGCTCCAGGCTGCCCAGTCAAGGCCCAGCCCCACACTGGCATTATGCTGAGGGCGGGGTGGACAGCCTAGGCATGGCTTTGCGGGCACCGGGCAGAGACGCTCCAATCCCTGGGGCCTCAGCGATCCCAGCTTCCAGGGCCCCATCTCCAACTGCGTGTGCCAGTGGGGTCTGGGGTGGGGCCTGGTCACCTGCATTTTTCACAAACAGGTGCAGGGTTCTGGTACCACCCCCCGGAGAGCACAGCCTGGCCAGTCAGGCCCCTGTGGCTGGCTGAGCACCAGCCCCACCCCCCACCCCAGGCCACGGGAGATATCTTCCCGAAACAGGTCCAGCCTGGGGCAGGGCTGGGAGGGGGCCCGCAAAGAGCCTTACGGCATTCTTCAAGGGGAGGGGACTCTCACATTCTGTTCCTCGGGGTGGCCACTCGTCTGCTTGCTTGCTGGGGCCAGGCGGGTCCTCTCCAGACCCTCCCTCCCCCTGCTCTACCCGCTCCAGTCCTGCCTGACCGAGCTGCAGCCCCCTCTTGGTCTGTGTGGTCTCTCCGAGCCCTCTGTCAGCCCTACGTGGGGCCCAGTGTCTGTCACCTGTCCCCAAACAGCTCTGGCAGTGAAGGGTGTGCTGGGTGCTGGGCCGGGGCCCGGACAGGATTCCAGCTTGGGTCACGGAACCCTTACTACACCCTGGGGAGGCTGGGTGACCGGATCTGATCTGTCCACTCAGGTCTGAATCTGGGTTTTACCCCTTGGAGCTGTGTGACTGTGGGCAGTTACTCAGCCTCTCTGGGCCTCATTTCCTATCCCCGTGACATGCACAGCCATGCACCTGCCTGGGGTGTTGGGGGAATCACGTGGCACCAAGAAAATCGGGGGTAGAACGGGCCCCTTATGATGATGGCGTGCCAGAGGCACAGGCACAGCCCTGCCGGAGCCCAGGCTCGAGATGGCGCGTGCACAGCTGGCACGGGGGTACTGGTATTAATGCCGACGCGTCACCCGACAGCCCGTTCCCCTCGACGGGGGCTGCAGCCTGCGAGCCGAGGCGCCGGGACGCGCTCTGCGCTTGGAGACGCCGCCCGGCCGCCTCCCAGGTGGGGCCCACCCGCCAGCCCGCTGCGGCTGCCCACGGCCGCCTCCGCCCGCCAGGATCCTGGCCACACACAGCCCATGCTTCCCCCGCCGAGAGTCAACAGACCCATTTTAGCAACGTGGAAGCCACAGAAAAGCAGAAAGTTGTAAACAGACTGTCCCGAGGCCCCCTCCCCACCCCTGGCCTCCAGGAGTCCGCTGCCCTGTGGGTTATTCCTTCCTAGCCGCTCCCACTCTCGATTGTACTAAAGCCCCGAGCCCTCGGGCCCCACGCCCGGGCTCTCTGTCCTCACGACAACCTCCCGCCCTGATCTTGGTGCTCATTTCTCAGAAGGGGAAACTGAGCCTCGGGGAGGCGCGATGGCCCCGTGGGGGGCACGTCGTGAGCCAGGGGCCCCCAGGCACGAACCAGGGCCTGTCTGGGCACCCCCCCCCCCCCGGCCCCAGGGCTCCTATCCATGCTGGGACTGAGCAAAGGTGTGGGAACAGCGAGTGTTTAGCAAGAAGAGAGTAAGGGGACCGTCCAGGTCCGCCCAGAGGTGCATGCTGGAGGGGGCGCCGAAGATGGGGTGCCTGCGTGCTTTCCAGAAGTGAGACGGGGCACCGCCTTACCCCCAGCGCTCGGGCTGGAGCCTGCCCACCGGGGGCCAGGCTGCTGGGGGGCCCCGTCTGGCCCCGGGTTTTCTCCCTTCTGACACAGCGGCTGCTTCCGGCCGGGGCAGAGGCGGAGACAGCGGCTTGGCTCCGGGGGGAGCCCCCCCATAAATCACCCCGAGCGGCAGCACGGCGACCCAGCGGCCCTCCTCGCCCCCACCTTTCCCGCCGCCCTCCGCCCCCCTGCTCCCCTGGGCCTGCCTTCCCAGCTCGATTAGCCGCCGGCGTGCGGACGGGGCTGTCTTTCAGGTGAACATTCCTTAGAAAAATGACTTCATTATCACCTTGGGCAGCTTGGAGTGGGGGAGGGACGAGTGTGGCCCAGAGCGGGGGCAGGCGGGCGGTTGGTCCTCTAGCAGCTGGGCCCAGGGTGGCAGGAAAGGCCTGGAGCCCGGGCGCACGGAGGCCCCCACCCGGGCAGGGCTGACGGAGACGGATCTGCGGGCCCAGGGGCTGGAGGGGAATATTACATTATGATAACAAATCACTCTGCTGATTGGAACTTAATTACGTCTCTTTTATCTTGGTGACACTCACGCACCTGGGCTCGAGGCCGGCTGGGGCGGGGGACTCAGTCCCTGGGGGTTAATAAAACCGAGCCCTCCCCCACCCAGAGGAAGCGACAGCCGCCCCCTTCCCCTCCGTGGGGCAGGGGAGACAAAGGGGGCTTCTCCTGCAGGAGAATCTCGGAGTCACGGGGGTCTTGACAGAAAGGGTGGGCCAGGGCGCTTGGGGATGGCCAGGGGGCTCTGGCCGAGCAAACCCAGAGCGCAGACTGACCTTGGCCAGACTCCGTGGCCGAGCGGCCATGCCGGGGCCTGACCCGTCGAAGTGGGCAGCCCCATGGCCATGATCTCTGGGCTCCTGGCCGTGGGGCAACGTCAGGTGGATGATGCCCCGTTCCAGGGGCAGCGGGCGGGAAACAAGGCCGTCCGTCAGTGTTGGCCTTCTGGGTGGGGCGGTGGGCGGACTCAGATGGCTTCTCCGAGCCCCGGGGTGGGGCAGGACAGGACAGCGCCGCCAGGAGCTGGCTCTGGTGGCCTGGGGCAGGCAGCCAGGCCTCCCGGAGCCCAGGCCGGTGGTGGCCCAGGCCTGTTCAGAGAGCAAAATCCTACAAATGATCACCTTTTTTGAGGGCAAATGCACCCTGTGGATTTTTCTGGAGTGGCTTTGATTTGAGAAATATTGTCCCAGGAACCAATGAAATCCCACGATTCTGAGGTTTTAGCTGTAGCCCTGGGGCTACTTTTCCAGCCTCGGGGCGAATTCAGATCCCGGACTGTGAGTATTAAGCACAGGGCTTTGGCGACCCCCTCGCCGGCGTCCTGGGTGAATGGCACGTCCCCTGGCAGGTCTCGGGCCTTCCTGGGCCTCCGCTCGCCTGGAGAATGGGGTAAAGACCACAGAGCCCCCAGGGCTGGCGTGAGGCTGCATTGGAGCCTGTTTTCGGCTGCACGCCGAGCCCCGGGAGACCCTCACCCCAACTAGGGCACGACACTTGACGACGTTAACTGTGGCTCCTCTGGCGGACCCAGCGAGGGTTCAGTTATCGGCCCCCTGTGCAAACGTGGAAACTGAGGCACAGAGCAGTGACATCACCAACCCGGGGCCACGGAGCTGCTAAGCGGCGAGGGCGGGACTCGAGCCAGGGAGTCAGGCCCAGGTGTCTGCTCTTGGGGGGGGCTCCCCTGTCAGCACAGGCGGATGCTGTCGCTACTGTTGTCGTGGGTATGACGGCAGCTCGTTCATCAGACGTGGGCCTTCCCTATGCCCCACGGGAGATGCGATAATGCCGGCCGGGGCATGCACTTGGGTTGGAGAATATGGTTCCCGCGCCGAGCCCAGGGCACGCTCCGGGGGCCCTTCTGACCCTCTCTGGGGCCACTCTTGGGGTGGGACTGCTCTGGGGGCTCTCTTGCCCCCCACTGGAGGAGCTGGGATTTGGGGGTGCATCCCCCCGGGGCGCTGCCTAGGTCTCGGACTGTCCCTCAAAGCTCCCGGAGCCGGGGTCTGCGTCGGGCCCACGTTTCACCTTCCCCAAAAGGCCGCCGGGGGGCTGCACGACTTCGCCTTCTGATGGACGCGCCGGGGTGACCCTGGCAGAATGAACGCCGTTTCATAGACTGGCCGCCGGCTGCTGAGTCATCGCACGGCGCGATCCATCAGCCTGGCCGCTGACGGCAGGCGCCGAGAAAGATGTCATCGCTTTGGGGACGGAGAGAGGGTAGGGTGGGCCTCTGTCTTCCACCGGTTCCGGCAGGGGTTGGGCGTCGCTGTGCGGGGAGGGAGGGGCGGGGCATGAGGTCCTGCTCCCGCACGAGTGCGCGTGGCTTCCGCGTGGACGTCTGCGGCAGCTGTGAGCGTGCCTGGGGCGCACACGGGCCTGGGGGGTGCACGTGTACCCGCATACCCTGGCGTATCTGGGGCGCCCAGGGGCCCGGGCCCACATGCCTTTTGGCCCGTCTCCGTGCTGTGATGCACACGTGCGTGACAGTGTCTACAGGTGAAGCGTGGGCCCTTGGGAGTTTGCGGCAAGATTCGGAGGAGCCCCTCCCTGGGACGGGAAGTCCCGGATTTGCCGTTGGCGAGCAGCCGAATCTGAGCCCCAGGCATGTCGCATGAGACAGTGCCAATGGCCGAGCTGGTGTCCCCTGCTCTCTGGGAGTCTTAACGGAGACTCAGAGAGTCCCCAGTGCACCGTCATCCGTGCCCGCACAAGAGCGTGTGTGTGTGTTTGTGTGTGTGTGCAGAGAGAGGGAGGGGAGAGGCTTAGTACACGGCATCCGCTCATGTGATTGTAGAGGTTAAGAAGTCCTCCCGCCTTCCATTGGCCCGGGTCCTCGGGCTTGACAGCCAGGGGCGCCGGTGAAGTAAGTCCCAGGGGGCGGGCAGGAGGAGCCCGACGTCCCAGCTCAAGCCGGCCTTTTTGTTCTATCCGGGCCCTCGACAGATTGGGTGAGGCCCACCCACACCGGGGAGAGCGAGCGCCTTGATTCCGTCGGCGGATTCCAATGGTCATCTCATCCAGAAGCCTCCCACACACACCCAGATATCGGGACACCGCGTGGCCCAGTCACGTTGACCCTGGAAATTAGCCATCATGGGCGTGTTGGTGTGCAAGTGTGTGGGTTTGTTCTAAGTGGCTGTGGAGACGGCTGTGAGCACGTCCGTTCCCCCGCGTGGACTGTGTTCCACTATGTGCTGATCTAGACACTTACTGTGTGTTTGCACTTGAGACACCGGGGCCGGGCTCAGGGTCCCCAGCTTCATGTGGGTCCTGTAGGGCCCCCACCTGCCGGGGGGGGGTGGCATGCTGGCTCTGATGGGGCTTCGGGGCAGCCTGGAGCCACCAGGGGCCTCCCTCTCTGCCCCGGGCATCCATGCGGCAGGGGCAGAGACACGAACGAATCACAGGTACCCAGGGGCCTGGAGCCACGTCCCCAGTCCCTCCCCAAGGAGGGCCAGCAGCCCTGGCAGTTCCCGGCACCCACCGCGGCCCTTGACCGAGGAGTGGACCCAGGCTCCGCCAGAGAAGACAGTGACCTATCTACCCGCCAGCTCACCGGCTACATTTGTTCCTGACACGTAAAAGTGCTCAGTCTTGGGCGGAGGCTCTGAGCCTGAGCCCGGGAGCACCCCCCACCCCCTGCCAGCAACCCTGCTCCGTGGTGGGGGAGAGATGGGCACCCAGGGCTGACTCTCCCCATGGAGGCACCGTGTCTCCGTCCCTGCCAGAAGAGGCAGCGGCAGCAGGGAGCAAGTAGGCTCGGGAATCGAACAGGCCCAGCTTCAAATCCGGGCCAGGGGGGCTTTGGGCGACTCGCTTCCCCTCTCTGTGCCTCAGTGTCCCCACTCCTGCCTTGGGGCCTGGGAGGGGCATCAGCGAACAGGTGCTACAGAGCTTGGTATGAGCTGCCGGGGGGCGGGGGGTGGGGGGGAGGCCCTGGCTTCCTGCTGGCCCCCGTCTCCTCGGAGCACCGGGCGGGGAGATCCAGATTGTTCCCCAGGCTCCAGACTGAGCTGTCTTCCGTCACGCCCCCACGAGACGGTCTGGTCCCTTCGGGGAGGGCAGGCTGCCTTGTCACCTCTGTCATGTGTCCACACTCTCTCATCAAGCACCTGCTGTGAGCCAGACCAGGGAGGTCACACGGCCAGACAGGGGCAGGGCTGGGAGGTGACCGGAGGCTGCGGGGCTCCCAGGCTGTGCTCGTCCCCAGCTGGGGCACCCGCCCTGCACGAGCCCCAGGTGCCTCTGCGCGTAGCAGGTGCTCCGTCAGCTTGTGTGTGAGTGGGGGTGTGTTTGCACTGACATCGGAGGTCAAATCGATCAGATCAGGCTGGGGGGAGGATTTTGTGGTTGCGTTGAGATTCTTGATTTATCCACAACCAGGTAGGAGTTAAAAACTGCACATCCGCCCATCAGGATCCGTGCAGGAGACCGGGGTGGGAGGCAGGGAGGGACCGGGCAGGGGCGGGGAGTTGACTCCGGAAGGAATGGGGATTCTTGCAGCCCGGGGAACAAGGGCGTCCCCAGGGGAGGGGTTGCGGTGGTGCTGGGCAGGGGAGGACGGAGACGGAGCTGGGTCCTGGGGTGGGAGAAGAAGCCCCCAGCACCCCAAGTCTCGCGGAGCCGTGGGGCGCTGGGGGGAGTCCTGGCCTCAGCCCCGTCACCAGCGACTGTTCCCACTCGTGTACTTTTGCCTCAGGTGGGTTTCTGCGTCCCGCTTCCATCCGGAATCTGCCGGCCCGGACGGCAGCCTTCGTCCTGTGCAGCACCCCCGGATCCAAAGCGGGAGCAGATGTTTTGCTACCGCACGTGGAAACACCCCGACGGGCGGCCACGGGGTGCCACGGGCGGCCCGGGCCCGGGCCCGGGCGGCCACGGGCTTCACGTCCAAAGCCCCGTGTCTGGGGGAGGCAAACGCAACAGGAAGTGTGGGGCAGAGGGGGTTGCCCACGCCTCCGAGCCAGAGGGGTCTGTGCCCCAGAGCACCTTGGGAGGCACTTAGCAGCCAACAGGAAAGACCAGCAACGTGGGCTTTCCGGCAACTGACACGTAGGTGCAGCCGCGCGGCTGGTTCGGGGAGGCTGGGGACCTGCCACCAGGTGCCACTCACGGCGTGGAGGCCGAGGGCATCTCAGGTGCGGGGTCCGGCCAGTGCCTCCTGAGAGTCAGGTGAGCTCCGTCCAGGAGGCTGAGTCAGGGGCTGGGGGCGGGGGGGGGGGGGGGGGGGCGGGCCTGCAGCGGAAGGGGCATGGCGGGAAGAGTGGGCATGGCCAGACAGCGACTGTGACACGGCCGAGGGCCACGTAGACGCTGCCCACGACGCCTGTGCCCTGGCCAGGGGGAGTTTTCAGGGGATGGGGCAGGAGGGCTGCACAGGCCCTCTGGCCCCTTCTCCTTCGAAGCCCTGTCACAAGTGCAAATGACATCATTCCGGACGGAAAAGGCAGCTTCAGGCCATCTTTGAACAGACGGGAAACTCGCTGAAGCCTGGGGCTGTGTCCCCAGCCCTGAGCCAACAGGACCGGAGTCCTGACAGACCAGAGGACTGACCAACACCCCCCAATCTCCCAGAGGTGCTGAGAGGGAAAGGGGTTTATTCGATACGTCGTGTGCGTGTCGGGCTCGGGGCGACCTCTGGAACCCTAGCCCCGGCTGGAAACGGAGCTTTGGGTGGTTCTCTGGGGATTGTTTTCACAGACACCTGATCCCCGAGGCCCTGACCCCAGGACACGGAGGCGGGTGCCCTGGCCGGGAGGCCTGGCTCCCGTTCCTCAGGCGGTGCTGTCACCTGGCGGGAGACGTGTCCGTGCCCCGAGGCTCAGCGTACCCGATTTGGTGGTTTGAGCTGCGGGTGTGAATCTTCAAAGGAATCTTGCGCAGAAGATACGGAGTTACGCATATTGGTTCTCGATGCGCGGAACCAACAGAGCGGCCGTCCTGGCGGACCAGGTGGGCGGTGGGGGCAGCTCACGAGACCCCAGGCCACCAGGGGTCAGCTGGTAGAACGCGGTTTTGGGGGGGGGGAGGCAGAGGCGACGTGGGTCACTGAGCCCCGCTTCCCACACGCTGACCCCGGGCTTGCCGGGTGCCGGGCTGCGAGCCGGACGAGACAAGGCCGGCAAGACGGTCGCACGCGGCCGTCTGAGCCACCCTGCGGCAGAGTCACTCCTTTCCGGGTGAGGCGTCCGTGATGAAAGTCTAGGTGGGCAGGGAGGAGGGTGGGCCGGGGGTCGCCCCGCCCACCGGGGCCCACGGCGAGGAGGAGTAAAAGCGGCCTGGCCGGCTCCTGACCCCAGCTTGGCCATCAGACGTGGGACAAGTGTCTCTCCCCGAAGACCCCCAGCGAGGGCCCCCGTAGGGTCCTCTCCAACACGCCGCCTGAGGCCACCTCTTACCGGGTCTGTCTCCCGCACACGGCCTCTTTCCAAACCCGAGCAAAGCCACATCCCACCCGTGGGCCGGTTTACGGCGCAGCCCGCTCTGGCCGGTCTCTGCGATGACGCCCGGCGCTCAGCTGGCGACCCCAGACGCGCCGCGATCAAAGACCACCGTCTCTTCCGGGGTCCCGCCCCCACCCGCGGGGCCGCCGCACGGGCTTCGCTTGCTCCTGGAGGCCGGTGTCCGAAGGCCGTGGGAAGAAGGCCTGGACCGACCCTCAGCTTTGCAGAACGGCTTCCGTCCCGGACAGCCTGTGGGGTGGGGGGCCTTGTGCTGCTAACCAGGGCTCTCCAGAGACACAGGCCAGGAGGCCACGCACAGACGGAGGAAACGATTTATTGTAAGGAATCGGCACACAAAGGCTTGAGGCTCGCGAGTCCAGATCTGATCTGCAAAGCGGGCCAGCGGGTGCAGATAAAGTATGAAGGCAGTCGCTGGAGAATTCGCTCTTACTCAGGGAGAGTTAGTCTCAGCCGCCTCCAGTTCATGCCTTCAGCTGATTAGACGAGGCCCACCGCCGTCAGCGAGGGCCATCTGCTTTACTCAAGCCACGGATTCAAGTGTTCATCTCCTCCAGAAATGCCCTCATAGAAACAGTCAGAATAACACGTGGCCAAATATCCGGGCACCCCATGGCTCAGTCAAGGGGACACAGAAAATTAGCCGTCACATAATCATAACGTTCCTGCCTGCGTTTCCCTCCGCGGTGAAACAAAGGCCTCTTCCTGGGCCCTTTCTCCCCAGTGTTGAGTCGCAGCACGCACAAAGCACTTTCTGATGAGGACCATGCTGAACCTTGCGGGCTCCACCCACTCTGCTGGGAGTGTTCTGGGGACATCCCGTGGGCCCGCGGTCCCAGCGCCTAAGAAAACACGAGCTCGTGGCCCACCCCGGGCAGACTAACTGTGTAGACCGAAATCCCAAATCCCCACAGGGTGTCGGCCAGGAACCAGCCTGTGGGCGCGGGGGGTGGCTGGTCCCCGATTTGGGGCAGAGTCTTTCCAGAGAACAGGCCGGTCAGACACAGCCAGAGCCCGAAAGTGTTCTCGCTGGCCTGTCCGCTTTTCCCCATGTCCATACCACTGACTTGGCCCGGGGGCCCCCACGACTGCATCTCGGAGTCCTTGAGGGGCTCTCTGCCTACGTGCCTGCTGCCTCCCCCATCTCCACTTGGCATCTAGAGCGACTTCTAGAAGTTCATAGCAGACAGTGACCCTCCTCCTCTCCTCTAAAGCCTTCTGTGGCTCCCCAGTGCCCTCAGAGAAAAACCCATATTGTGTACCACGTGACTGGCCAGGCACCCTGGGACCTGGCCGTGCCCCTCTCTCCTACAACCCCCCTCACTCTCCCCTCTAGCGAGACCTGTCTCTCATGAGCCGCGTCTTCTCCAGCCTCCGTCCCCTGTGTCCGTGCCCGGTACACCCTTCCCTGCACACCTGACCAACGCTGCTCATCCTTTAGGCCTGGCACTTACTCTCCGAAGCCTCCCCTGGTTCCCCAGGCCAGTGGGGGCCCCCTGCTCTGAATTCAGGCCGCCCCTAACACGTTGGGTGTGACCCCCACCTCCCTCCTCCCAGAGTGTGAACTCTGCCGGGGCAGGGCCTGCACCGTGGACCGTCCATCCCAGGGACAGCATTTCACAGACACGGGAGCCCTGGCCTCGCGGAGACGCTCACGTGGGAAGTGAGTGCGGGCGCCGATCTGCGGGACCCTGTCCCCGGGGTAGGGGACCCAGGCGCAGCTTGCTGACCGGCCTGAGTTACAACAAACACCTAAAAAGCTTCCACAGGAGCTCAGCTCGCGCAGCCCTGACTAGCCCGCCTGCAGGGCCCCCCTCTGCAGATACAATGTATCCAGGACCCTCAGCTTTGGACCTGGAGACTGCGGGTTTGCAGGGCACCTAAGAAGGGACAGGAGGCAGCCTCTGGGCTTTCTGACTCTGAGATACAGGCGTGCCGACTGAGTTCATGGCCCAGCAAAGCCCTGTTTGTGCGCAGTCTTCACAGCACACCGCGGGATGGGGGAGGGAGGGTGTCATTTTCCCAAACCCAAGAGCCACGGCCCCTGCCCTGCTGCGTGAACACCTTCTCAGGGCATTGTGACAAGAAGGGGTCCTGTGTCCTCCAGAAGAAGTGGCTGCCCCAGGGGCCCCAGCCTCCCCACCGGCTGCATCCCGCAGGGCCTGGTCTTGGGCCCCCCTGGGCTCCGCACGGAGCTGCACGGGGTGGGGGGGTGGGCAGGGCTGTCTGAGCGTCCTCAGACCCAGCGGCGTAAAACCACAGAAGCATCGTGTGTCCCAGGTCTGGAGGCCGGAGTCCCAAATCCAGGGGCCGCGCTCTCTGTCTGCCGGGGACGATGCGTCCTGCCCTTTCAGGCCAATGCTCCTGGCTGGGGCTGCACCCGTCTGGGCCTCTGCCTGACGTGCCCCTCTCCCGCGTGTCTCTGTCTTCACGCGGCCACCGTCAGATCAGCCCGGGGCCCGCCCTTCCCCTGCACGACCGCACCCGCACTGGGTACGTCCACACCGAATGACCTCATTTCCGAATCTGGCCACATTGTGAGCCACGCGGAGGGGGTGCTGAGGACTTTCACGTATCTTTTTGGAGGAGGGACAGAATTCAAATCAGAACGTGCGATTTTGAGGGTCAAAGCCATCGCCGTCATAAAAGGCCTCATCCCCGGCCTGGGCCACAGGTGGGGGCCCCCAGGGGGAAGTGGCATCCAGACTATGGGTCTGGCCCGTCAGCAGGCCGTGTGGCTTTACCTCCTGGTGGTGGCAGTGCCCGCACGTGTGGGGCCGGCTGCTTCCGCGCGGCTGCGCCCCCGCCCTGGCACCAGGACGCTGCTACTCGTGGGTCAGCTCCCACGGTGCCACTCTGGGGGAGGTCCTGCCCGGGGGCGGCTGTCACGAGACAGCTGGGCACCAGCTCTGGGGGCAGGAGGGTTCCGGAGCCCCATCTCTGCAGGAGCGGCCGGATGATTTTCCCGCAGTGGGTCTGACGGGGCCGCCTGAGCGGGGGGACGGGGTACCCAGGCAGCTGGGGGTTTGAGGGTGACTCCTTCCCCCAGGGTCAGCCCATTGAGCTCGGCCTCCCCCAGCCCATGAGAACAAAGCCCCAGGCCCCTTTTATCTTGGCTGCTGAGGTCCTTCTGGAAGAGGAGCAACCCAAAGCCTGGCCAGCACATCTTCTGCCCCCGTCACCTTCTGGCCCAGTCTTTTCTTCCGTTTATAATGCATTTTAATAGGGTCAGACCAAGATGGATGAACCCCGCCACGGGAGAGGGGCAGCCCCGCCCCCCCCAGCTCTGGCACTCCCGAAGGCCTCCAGGAGGAGGTGTCACACAGAGGGCCAAAGGCGGCTCGCCCGTGCCCTGACCTGGGCTTGTGGGTGCCGGCCGACAGCCTCGACCCGAATTCTAGTCTGCGTCTGCTCCCTCCCCGCCCCCTCCCCCCCCCCCCCCCGCCATCTCCTGGGGTCACCGAGGCCCAGCCCCGGTGTGGGAGGGGCAGAGGCGACCCCCAGGCCAGCACCCACTCTGGCCGCGAGGACAAGAGGTGGCCGCCAGCACTCGTAGGTGAACCTGTGCTCCGTCACTCGCTGATCCCAGGGCTCATTCACGTGTGACCCGTTCATCACCCGTTCCTTCTCACCGCGGCCTGCCGGTTCACTACCCACACGCCGAAGCCGCCGGCCACGCGTCGTGCGTCCCCCCAGCATGGGCTCACTGGCCTCTCCGACGGCCCCGGGATGTGGGTGTCATCTTCCCATTTTGCGGATGAAGAGACTGGGGCACAGCGGCCAGGTCAGGAGGAGCTCTGTCCCGGCAAGGGCCCCTCCCTGACCCCCCGGCCCCTTGGAGCCGCCCCCGTCCCCCATGGGGACACCGAGCCGCAGCCGGCCCATCGGAAAGCTGTACCCTCCTTTGAGCATCAGGAAAGGGGGGTTTGGAACCCGGCACTCCCGCCTCCAGGCTGGCCTGGCCTTTGCTCGGGGACAGGAAGTGCTTTTGGAAATTGAAAGGGCGTAGTCTCCCTCCCGGGGGTCAATTCACAAATCGGCCTTAAAATGTACATGTGGGGCTTGACATTTCCCCTAACGAGAGGACTGTTGGCTGGCTTCTCTGGCTGGTTCCTCCTTCCGGGGGCAGCTCCCTTCACGGCCGCCAGAGACGGTAACAGCCGCCGTCCTCCAGCGGTGAATGCAAACAGAGGTGCCCGCGTCCACACAGTGGACTATCGCTCAGCCGCAAGGAGGGCGAAGCCCTGACCCGCCGCCGTGTGGATTGACTTCAGAAACGTCGTCTCGGCGAAAGAGGCCAGACGCGAGAGGCCACCTACAGCATAACTCGACGTCCGTGAAGTGTCCAGAGCGGGCAAAGGCACAGACACGAAAAGCAGAAGGGTGGCTGCTAGGGGCTGGGGACGGGGAGGGACTACACGTGGGACGGGGCCTCATTTTTGGGTGACGGAGATGGTCTGAGATTCGTGGCGGTCGTTGCATGACTGTCCATACGCTAAAAGCCGCTGAACTGTAGGTACGCGTTAAAAGGGTGACGTTCTTGGCTCGTGGATTACGCCGCGAGCTAAAAAATACACACACGCAAAAAGCCACGCAGGGTGGCGGCGGTCAGCCAGGGGCCACACCCTCCTATGTGGCCAAAGAGACAGCAGAGCGGGTCCTGTGCCTGGTGCTTTTGGGACTGGGTGCGCGTGTAACCCTGGCTCGCGTCGAGGGAGGCAGATGGGTGTTGGAGGGGGCTGGTGGGATGGGGTCTGTCCACGGTGACCCGCGGCTGCCCTTCTTAGCCCAGCTCCTGCATTTTACAGACGGGGGAGTGCGGCTCAGAGAAGGACAGTGACCCCATGGCCGACCCTCAGTCCCCAGCTCTTTTCCCTGGGTTGATGGGTGCTTCTATCTAATGGGTGCACCCAGAGACCCAGGGTTTGGACGCCAAGCCTGGGTTTCCAACCGTCCCTAGGTCTGCGGTCACGCACTGTGCCGGTCATCCATCGTCACAAGATTAGCTCCCCAAATGCCCGAGACGACAATGACCATTGCTTCTCTCCCACGGTTTCTGGGGGTCCGGAATTTGCGGGCCGCTTAGCCGGGAACGCCGGCTCTCGAGGTGTCGGCTGGGCGGACGTGACTTCATCGGGGGCTCAGAGTCCTCTCCCAAGGGGCGAGCATCCCTGGCAGGTTGGTGCTGGCCGTTGGCGGGAGGCCTCACTTCCTCCCCGCTGGACCTCGCGTGTCCCCGCCCCGCCGCGGCCCGCTTCCCCCAGAGCCAGTGGCGGAGAGAGAGGGAGGGGCGGCAGCCAAACGTCCCGCTACCCAGCCCAGAGTCACATGGCGCCATCCCCACTGGGCCCTGTTGGTCACTCGGGGAGGCCCCACCAAAGGGGAGGCACCGGGAGGCAGGGGCACCATCTGGGAGGTCGCCCACCACCAGCGGGAACTCACGAAATCGCCTTGGAAACCCAAATCTTTCTGGAGTCCGCGAGCGCAGCCTCCCCAGCCCTCCCCGATTGCTGTTTCGCGTCCCCACAAGTAAATCGACGATAATGCCCTGCCATGACTCATGCTACACTGAGCCTTGGGACCATCTCTTTGCCTGAGGCGACATTTTTAAAGCTGCCCGACACTGTCTCTTTAGCAGGCAGGGAGGCCGGCATCCCCGAGCATCTATGGCAAGAACGTCCCCGCTCACGTCCAGCGGGGTGCAGGACGGCTCGTGCTCCTCCCTCGGGGAGGGTGACAGGAGGTCGTGCCCCGTGCTGGGATTTCAGGTGATAAAGAGCGTCCACAAATCCGTAGGAAAACGCCGGCCCCTCCCCCAGCCCTCTGCGTCTCTGGGTTTGGGTCACAGCACCCTCCCCCTTGCCCCTTCAAGCCTAGTAGGGCCCTACAAATACTCACCCCTGTGAGCGCTCCTCAAATGACCCTGCTTGGGACTGCCAGCGCAGGGGACCCCAGCGGATGCGCATCCGGGGGGAGGTGTGGGCAAAAGACAGTGACAGACGGCCCCAGGTCTTGTAAATTCCGTCTCCCTGGGTTCTGATCGGGGCTGTGGATGCGAACGTGAACCCGTACTCACGTGCCCTGGTCGTACGAGAAATGTAAATCGAAACCCCAAGATGACACACACACACACACACAAAATTGTCAGAGTGCGGTGCAAGCGGGTGGCCGGTCCCTTCCTGGCCGCACCGGGCTGGACAGGCTGGACCAACGGCCATGTGGCGGCAGGTGGCCATGAGCAACCTCTGACCCAGGGTTCCACCGCCAGGGCGCGATAACCCAAGACGCACATTCGGAGGTCCTTAGTTCCGGGAGTAGTTGATTACATCTGCCTGCTGGACCCCACTGGAACCGTTATAAATAGTAGTTGGGGTATTTAATGAGACAGGGAAATACGCAGGATGTAATTTTTCTAGAAAAAATAGGGTGCAGGACACCCCGGGGGGCTCAGCCGGTTAAGCACCCGACTCTTGGTTCCGGCTCAGGTCATGATCTCGCGGTTCTTGGGTTCGAGCCCCGCGTTGGGCTCTGTGCTGACAGCTCTCTCTCTCTCTCTCTCTCAAAATAAATAAACTTAAGGGAAAAAAAAGGAAAAATAGTGTAAAAATGGTAAATATAGCATGAGCTCTAGATTAAACAATAAAGATAATATATAAAATATATAATGTAATGTAATAATACAATATAATATAATACAATATAATAAATACATTCGCAGAAAAAAAGACTAGTGGAAAAGCCAAAGTACTTACGATGAGATTGTTGGTATTTTTATTTTGCCTCTTATCCTTTACTTTTGTATGCTTTCTAGACTTTTTCAATGAATGACTCTTTTTTGTTGTGGTTTATTTATTTTTTATTTTTTTAAAGTGTATTTATTCTGAGAGACAGGGAGAGAGAGCGCGAGAACGCTTGAGCAGAGGGAGCGGCAGAGAGAGGGAGAGAGAGAGAATCCCAAGCAGGCTCCACGCTGTCAGCGCAGAACCCGACACGGGGCTCGAGCCCACGACCGCGACATCGTGACCTGAGCTGAAATCAAGAGTCAGACGCTTAACTGGCTGAGCCCCCCAGGCCGCCCCCACTTTTTGTTGTCTCAAAAGGAAACAACTTCCAAACTCGTGCCCCCTGGGACCACATGCGGAGAGAGGGCACATCTCGGGCAGATGGCATAACGTCATCACAGGGACGTCTGACCAAATACACACACGTGCCCTGCACGCTACAGTGTGCAGATGCCTTTCCCTCGCGTCCTCGCCGGCTCTGGCCTGCCTCACTGTGTCAGCTCGGGGGGAACGCTCTACGCTGACCTTCTGTCCCCTGAGACTCAGCCAGAACACCGGTCACCCGCAGGGGCTGCTTGTCGGGCCCTGGACCTAACTCTGCAGTCGGGATTTTGGATTGATCTTCTTCAAGAGGCCTGCAAAGTGTGTATGCCTCGTGCCCCACGAAGCCCGGACCTGCCCCGACGTGGATGTGTGTCCGAGCCCCTGAGGAGGACTCCTGGCGGAGAGAGGGCGGCGGCGGGTCTGGGCACGACCCCCGAGGCCCACGGCTCACCCCCTGCCCCTCTCCCTGCAGCGGGACCCCAAGGAGCCCGGCCCGTTCCTCAGCCTCGCTCGCCCTCCTGGTCTCCGGGGCTCCGTTCGTGCACTTCCTCAGCGGAAAACAAGCTTCCACAGAGGCGTCCCTCCCTCGGGAAGTCCCTCCAGTCTTGGCGCCCGCACCCCGGACCACAGCTCCCCTGCGCCAGCCTCCTGCTCACCGGCCACCGCTGTAATTACCAACCCGGAAACCCCGCAGACGGGGCGTCTCTGCCCTGGTCCCGGCCGTCGTGTCCCCCTGTGCCCACCACATGCAAGTTCAATGCCTTTTTCTAAAGAGACACCAGAGTCAAGGAACGAGTTACACCGGACCCTTGCCGATCCACGTCGCCCAAACAGGCCCCCCGCGTAGGCATCTGAAGCCACAGGAGACCGAGGGGACGGCGTGCCTCCCGCCAGGGGCACCTCACGCCCGATCCTTCTTGCCCTCCTCGGCGCGCTTTGTGGCCCAAGCAGGGTGTGGACTGTGCAGGAAGGCCCCAGCCTGGCTCTGATTTCCTTCCCGGGAGCGGAGGGGCGCCTTCCCTGCTCTCCCACTGCCCCCACCGCCGCCCATGTGGGGCATCCAGCTGGAGCTCATCCAGAGGCTGGGGGCCACCCCGGGCGTGGCAGACGGGGCTAACTGTTCCCCACTGATCCTGGCACCCCACCCCAGCCGAGCCCCACGGCCAGACGGGCCTGCTGCTTTCCTTTTGACTCGCCATCGTCGATAATGCCCTATTAAAAGTTGAAAATACGTTTTCCTCCTGCCGATCTTTTTCCTTTTCATTTAGCAAACATTGATTTTCCCCCTCCTGCAGACAGAACAGAAATGAAATCACACACGTCTCTTTGGGGTGATTTAGTTGTCAGGGCTGGAGGCAGCGGGCAGATGCGAGGCTCGTCTTGTCACCTCGTCCACGGTGGCTTGGCGGCCTGGGATAGTCATTCAGCCCTTCTCCTCCATTGGGAGCCCCACCGCCCCTGTCCTGGGAGAGCAGGAGGCCCTACCTGCCATCCCGGGGAGACTCCGGGAGGCTCAGAGGTCAGCTCCCGTGAAGAGCCAAGTTCAAGGTTGTGTCAACACCGAGCACCGTGAAGTGGCAATTATCCAGTTAACTCGATTCACGTAGACAGAACCGCCAGCACCTGCTCTGCATCCCCCGCTTCCGCCGGGCTCCCCATCTCGGACAGCTGCGGCAGAACAAGGACAAATGTTGGAGACCGGAAACCGGGCCTCCAGCCACACCCCGGCCGTCCCTCTCTGTGCCCCGACCTCCTCGACTCTACTTGGTGGGTGATAAAGCCTCCCTGGCGAGTTTGTGGTGAGGATTTGCGGGCCGCCCGTGGTGAGAGTTCTGGGGAGACCACGGGAGCAGGTGCTTAAAGGGAAGGCGGGTGGGCAGGGCGTGGGGTAGAAACACTTGCACCCGGGGCCCGATGCTTCCATCAGGGTCACACGGGGCAAACTACTCCATGCCTGGGTTTCTTCACGTGTTCCACAGGGATTCGAACAGCCTTGGTCTCAGAGACGCACAGCACAGGGCGATGGTGGTGACAACGGTGATGTTGACGTACAGGATAAACCACCTTTCTCGTGGGTTCTCTGTACGGCCAAGCAAAAGAACAGCCTTGCCAAAGAGCCCCTCCAAAGCGATCCCTCCCTTACCGAGAGGCGGAGTCTAATACCTCTCCCCTTGAATTTGGGCTGGCTCCACAGCTTGCTTGACCCGTAGGACATGGCAGAAGTGATGCCATGTGACCTCGAAGTCTAGGTCAGATGATGCCTCGGAGCCTCCCTGACCCACAGGCCTCTTAGAACGTTCTGAGCAGCCTAAGTTGTGACGCAAGGTATCGAACTATCCCCAGACACCGCACCGGAGAGGCCCCGTGTAGGCAATCTGGGTGATAGTCCCAGCTCAGTCCAGTCTTTTGGTCAAGCTACCGAAGAACCACACTTGTGAGTAAAGCCATCTTGGACTCTCCAGACCAGCCTGACCGCCAGCTGGATGCCACCAAGTGAACCCAGCCAATGCCACGTGGAGCAGAAGGGCTGCTGAGTGGGACCCCTGCCGGGATTCCTGACCTCTACGTTGTGAAAGATCGTAAGCCTCTTATATCTGGTGTTGGCCGGCGACAGCCGACTGGAGCAAAGGGTCTGGGTGGTCTGGTCTCAGCCACATCCCAGACGAGCATGTGTCTGCAGGTGTCGCTTGGCCTACCGTCACACACCTACGTCCCCTACCTGTGGCTTGTGCCGATACGGATCCACTTTCTACAAAGAGCAGTTCAGCCCTCTGACTTCTCAGCCTGGGGGAAGGCACGGTGCTTTGAAGCTGGTGGTCACAGGAAGGCCACGTATGGGCCAGAAAGAGCCCAGCACAGTACGAGCCAAGAACTACCCCCAGACCCCAGTGGGGCACCACCAGGGCCCCCAAGCATGCCCACTCCTCGCAGGGCAGCCCCAGAGGACAGGATACGCCGAAGGGTGCCACCTCGACAGCCCCCGGCGGTCCCCAAGCCGACCACAGCCTGGTACTCTCTCCCGCCAGGCCCTGCTAAAGAGGGAGCCACTGAGGAGTCCCGAGTTTGCTGCCTGAGAGGAAAAGGGGAGTAGGTTGTGTGGAGGGAGTGGGAGTGTGTGCTGGGCCAGAGCAGGAGGTGCCAGTGCCCCAGAGCACAGACGGTGGTGCCTCGGAACTGGCCTGGGGAAGACAGCTTCCTTTCCCGCCCTAGATGAGATTTTCAGGGGCCAGACCGAAGTCCCGATGCTGGGCAGGATCTGAGCCGGGTCTGCCTGACCCCCAGCCCATGCCCCCTGTGCCTTCACAGGGCCACCCCATAAGGAGTCCCAAGGGTTTTTACTTTAAGGGCGAGGGGTTGCCTTTCTGAGCCTCAGGGCCCCAGGGTTTGGCCGCAGCCGGGATCTAACCATATGCCACCCCGTAGGTGAAGTTCAGGGTCCTCCGGTCAGGCAGGTCCAGCACACAGAGGTAACGGTATTTTATTTTGGGGGCTTGGGAAGAAAATGCAGCCAAGTGCTGGGCGACCTGCATGGGTGGGGGGGGGGGGGTTGTGCAGGGGCAGCAGAGCCCGTGGCTTGCTATTTGGGGACAAGGGTCATCTTTTTAACACGTACAAAAGCCACTCGTACCCCTGCTTTTTCCTGACTTCAGGAAAGGGGGTGATGTTGGTTATAAGTTGCTCTTTTCCTTCTGTATTTAATTTTTTTTTAATTTTGTGACGGTTTTTACTTATTTTTGAGAGAGAGAGAGAGTGTGTGAGCGGGGAAGGGGCAGAGAGGGAGACAGAGGATCCAAAGCAGGCTCTGCACTGACAACACAGACGTGGGGCTTGAACTCCCGAACCGCGAGATCATGACCTGAGCCAAAGTCGGACACTCTACCGACTGAGTCACCCAGGCGCCCCTGTATTTTTTTTTTTACAGTAAACTCTATGCCCAGTGTGGGGCTTGAACTCATGACCCTGAGATCAAGAGCCACACGCACCGCCGACTGAGCCAGTTGGGTGCCCCCTACGTCACTCATTTTCTACAGATTCTCTTTTTCAGTTTGTGGAACTTCTCTGACTTCCAACCCAATCTTCTGAGAGTTTCTGTCATGATTGGGTGATGAATTTTATCAACGCTTTTCTGAATCTTTTGAAATAATCGTATATTTACAGGAGCTTTCTCCTTTAGTCTGTTAATAGGGTGAATTTTGTTGGTTGTCTTTCCAATGTTAAACCAACATTGTGTCCCTGAGATACATCTCAGTTGATCATGAGGTATCCCTTTTATATATTGCTGGATTTAATTTGTTAAAAATTCAATACAGATTCTTATAAAATCTTTGAAAAAACATGAAAAAATTTTGTTTAATGTTTTATTTTATCTTTGAGAGAGAGACACACACAGAGCACAAGCAGGGGAGGGGCAGAGAGAGAGAGAGGGAGACACAGAATCCGATTCAGGCTCCAGGCTCTGAGCTGTCTGCACAGAGCCCGACGCAGGGCTTGAACTCAAGAACCGTGAGATCATGACCTGAGCCGAAGTCGGACGCTTAATCAGCTGAACCACCCAGGCGTCCCAAGTTCAAGCTCTGTAATAAGCTATAGGGCTGATCAGATCTTCTATTCCTTCTTGTGTCAATATTGTAAGGTCTCTCTTCCAATAAATGTGTTCGTTTCATCTGCATTGTCGTATTTCTTGGCAAAAAGTTATCTATAGCATTTTCTTACTGATATTTGTAGGATCTGTGCTGATAACCTCTCCTTATTCCTGATACTGGCGATTTTCGTGCTCTTTTTTCTTCCTGATCATAGTAGCCAGGGCTCTGTCCATTTTGTTAATCTCGAAGTCTCAGTTTTTGTCTTTGTTCATTATCTCTGTGGTCTGTTTCTGTTTCATTGACTTCTCTTTATTTCATTCCTTTTATTTAATTTTTTTTAATGTTTATCTATTTTTGAGAGAAAGAGAGAGAGAGAGAGAGAGAGAGAGGGAGAGAGAATGTGAGGCAGAGAGAAAGGGAGACACAGAATCCAAAGCAGTCTCCAGGCTCCGAGCTGTCAGCACAGAGTCCGACGTGGGGCTCGAACCCACGAACAGCGAGATCATGACCCGAGCCGAAGTCGGACGCTTAACCGACTGAGCCCCCCAGGCGCCCCTTTTACTTACTTTGGATTTAGTTTGCTCTTTTTTTTTTTTTCAAACTCATCTTAAGGTGAAACCTTTGGTCTTTGATTTTAGATCTTTCTTCTTTTCTAATATAAGCATTAAAAGCTATAAGTTTCCCTCTCAGTACTGCTTTAGCTGCACCTATAAATTTTGATACATGGGGTGATTTTCAGATTGCAAATGTATTGCCTGTATTTGGAGAGGACAGGCTGTACCCGTGATCCTAGTTCCAGGCACAAGGCAAGAAGTCGCCCAGTGATGCTGTGAGTTCCTTGGGCCACTGTGGAGAGGGCGGGGTCACCTGCTAGATGGTTCCGCCCACCCCACCCATTTCAGACTCACCACCCTCCTCCTCAGAAGCTGTGTTGCCATCTGTGCTCTGGCCACTGTCACTGCCGGCCTTGGGACTCCTCTTGCGTCATTGCTCCAGGCCCCTGGTCACAGCGCCTTGTACCTGAGTCCATTCCTCTCTCTGGGCCTGTCTCCTCATTGGTCAAGGCAATGTCTTGGCCCTCCTGGTTGATGGCAGGCCCTCCCTGCCATTAGCCTGTCCTTCTTTCAATTGAGAGTCTGTCTTGCCTCCTCACCTAGGCTGTGGGTCACTCAGCCTGATTGATCATCACGAAAACCCTCCCTTCTCCTCGCAGCCAGCCTTGCAGAGGCCCTACTCCCCATTTCACCGATGAGGAGCGGAGGCTCAGACGTGCTGGGGGTCTGGTCCCGGCCCCCCGTCACAGGGCTCATCCCTGGGGGAGCAGGAAGTCCGACACAAACCCGCCACGTCCCCCATGCACTGGGCGCGCTCTTGGTGACCAGTCGGCTTGTGGCGGATGCGGAAGCTGCACGTTCCTGCTGGGCACGCCGGCCGGGGGCTGGTCCCAGGCCCCCCCCCACCGTCAGAGGGGGCGCCTCCTCCAGAAAGGACCCTAGTGAAGGCGGGGAGCCAGCTGCCGGGCTGGAGGAGCTCAGCGTGGACGCACAGCTCCCGGGAGAAGAGCCTCCCCCACGGATGAGTTTGCGGGGGTGACCGGGGGTCCCGTTTCTTCTCCCAACAGTCAAGTGTTATTTTTGTTTGAAGCAAGACCTATAGAGTGCTTGCTCTGCACGTGCACCGTGCCACGATCGTTGGACCTATGACTGGAGGGGTTGCCACACCCCCTTTGTGGGTGAGGAAACCGAGTCTCAGAGACAGGACACACAGCCGGGTCGGCCGGGCCCCTCAGGCCAAGCCATAGATCCCTGCAGCCTGCCCTGCGGAGCCCCGGAGAATGTGGGTAACGGAGGCACAGAGGTCTTGCCCCGTGGGTCCCATGTGGGAGGGAAAAAGCCAAAGGGGACCTTTAGGGTGTCACTCTGGGCCAGAGGAGGCCAGCCACAGCCTCGCCGGGGAGACCAGCGCGGATGCCAGCCCAGGGAAAGACCCCGGGACACCCGCGGGGGCAGCTCCGGTCCCTTCAGGCAGCTGTCGTCGTAGGACCCAGGAAACCCAGTCCCCGGCACAGGGGCCACTTTAACGAGACGTGACACTCAGAGTCACATCCTTGGAGCGTCACTCATCTAGTCACGGCGGTGACACTGAGCAGGTATCACCATGCCCTGCATCTCTGAGCTCACAGCTGCCTTCCAGAAGGGTCCGAGGCCCTCGCTGTCAGGGGGAGGAAACAGGGTCAAGGCGGCCAAGGTGCCAGCCCCCGGCACGTGAGGCGTGGCGGAACAGGGGTTCAACCACGGGCTGCGTGGAAGGCCCTGCTCTGTCTGCACCCCGCTCCGTGGGCCCCCCAACAGCAGGGCCGAGGGCTGCCCGACCCACGGGAGACCTGCCGTCTGTCCTGGCACCCGTGACCCCTTCGGGTCACAGGGGCCTGAAGTCCGGCTCAACGACCAGCGTGGCTGTAGATGCAGAGGTAGCAGGAGGCGCTCAGGGCCGGTGGCCTGGGCGGAGGGGGGAGAGGTAGCGTTAATTCCTCTTGGGAGGGCCGAGGGGGGTTCATGGCCAGAGTGACAGGGCTGAGAAATCCTGTTAGCCCTTTGCTTGGCTCCTTCTTGGGTGAGGTGGCTCCCAGACAAAGCCGCTCCTGGGGCAGCAGCCTGATAAAGAGCTCAAGCATTCGTGGGGGGGCGGGGGGGGGCAGGCGGCATGGGCCCCAGGAGGCACTAATCCTCTGCAGCTCGCTGGAGGGGGCGGGGGGGGGGGGTCAGAGGGAGGGGCCCAGCCTCTGCTGGAAGCTTCTGGCCTTGGACAAGCCCCTCCTTTCTCCTGGGCCTCCGAGTTCCACTTCCGGTGGTCTGGGAGCATCTTGCTCGCTAGTTCTCTGGAAGGCGGTCTGGGCAAGGCTCTCTCGGGGCTCAGGACAGTGTGGGCCCAGCCCCCGCGCCGCCCTGGGGTGGGGCTGGGGGTGGGGGCGTGCACCCAACCTCCTGCAGCGGCCAGCCCGGCCCGGCTCTGCCCTTGGGGCACCAGGCTCCCGACAGGGCCCTAGCACAGCTCCGGTGTAAGGCAAGCCGCCTGGCATCTCGAAGCCTGGCTCCTCCTGGCAAAGTGGGGCCAACGATGGCACCCCCCTGAGGGCGGGTCCCCAGTCCGCCCACCCACGTCCCCTGGCCAGACCTGGCCCACCTTGAGGCCCTCGGAGCCCTGTGCCCCAACACCTGGCCAGAGGGCCCTAAGAACGCCCTCTGGGTGTCTCTGACCCTCATTTCTTTCTTCTTGGTCTTGTGTCCTGCCCCCTCTCCGGGGGGCCACAGGGTGGCATGGTGGGACCTGGCCCATGGGGTGTCACACAGCATGTCACCTGGAGGTGGAGGGAAGAGGGGCCTGGGCTGTGTTCTCCCTCTTCGTTGCCCCCCATCCCCCGGTGGCATCTGCGTGGTGCTGGGGTCCCGGGCTCCATCCTGCAGCTCGGAACCTTTCGGACGAGCTCCACCGTTGGCTGTGTTGGCAACAGACAGCTGGGAACAAAGGCCAAGTGGCTTCTGTGTCAGCTTTGAAAACCACTGAAATGATCTCACTTATCTGCCGTGGTCCAAATATTTTGGCCATTTAGATACAACCTTCCATGCTTGTGAAATTAAGTGTATTGTTAATTCCGCCTGGCCCAGTGACAGGTGGGCGGATCGGACAAACCCCCTCACGGCCGATCGAGGGGAGGGAGAGCATATTCCTATCTGTACAAAGTAGTCATGGATGTTTCCAGAACGACTCGGGTGGCTCAGAGCCTGTCCCCGGAGGGAGGCTGGATGGTGGGCACAAGGAGTCCCCCGTGACAAGGAGGGGGGTGCAGAGAGGAGAGGAGAGGGCTCCAGGGAGACGACCACTGCTCCCAGAACCCGTGAGGCTGCCACATGGGCGCCACGGGGGTGGGGGCCGGCTGGGCGTTCTGAGAGGGGAGACGGGACCTGAGCTGGGGTTTCAGACGCATTGCAGACAGACTTTTGTTAACCCTACTTTTTTCTGATTATAAAGAAATAAAGGCTCATTACAGAAAACGAGGAAAAGTATGGAGGAAGATCTGGACGCCGCCCTCCCCCCGCCCCCCGGCTCTGTGGCTGGAACTCACCCCCGCGAATAAGCGGTGGTCGGGGGTGGGGGTTTCTCGCCAGACTCTTGGGCGAGCGTTCTTAACTGGAATCCTTCTGTATGTAACTTTAAGCCGCTGTGTTTTCACTTGGCAAGACACTGTTTTTGCACAACTGTGTATTTAACTGGCCAATCGTTATTTAACCGGCTAACACGGTGGCTGTCCAGGGCAGCGTGCCGCCTCCCGGCTGCCGGCCGGCCTCCCCCAGCACCTTTGCCCCCAGGCTGTCCTCCGAGATTATTTCCCTAGGACCCTTCACGGCATGGGGGGCACCGGGCTCGGACTCGGGCGTGGTTCCTGCTCTGCTCCAGGCACCCCTCCCTGCCCCGAGGGGCATCGTGATGACCAGGGCATCCCCGGGAGAGAGCTCTGGAACCCCACACCGGTGGGGCGTGGGAGGCAGGCTTATTTAACGGAGGAAGTCGAGGGCGGGGGAGCGCCTCACTGAGTCTGAACCCCAGGAAGCGACACCAGTCAGACCAAGAGGGTGATGGCATGCCCTCCGGCGAATGTTTCTCTGATCGGTTTGCTGAGAGGGCCGGCAGCTGGGCTGTGGTGTGCCAGCCAGGTCCTTGGCACCAGTGGTCACGGGTGTTGTGTGGGGACAGCGGCTCCCCCAGGGGCTCTCGGCCACGCTCTCTGCCCACGGCGGATGCAGTGTGCCGTTGGCCAGGCAGGAGCTCGGCTCTCTGCTGCTGACCCTGTGCCCTCCAGCCAGCTCGGACAGGCTCCCGGGGCCCACTGGGAGGCCCTTCTGTCCCCTCCTGCCTGCCCAGGAATTGTGTTCCTCAAGAGCCGAGACCCAGAAGCCCGCCCAGCACGACGTAGCTGGTGGGGAAAAGCCCTTAACCAGCTCGGCTCCCGAGGGCCCGAGCCACCCGCCATCACCCCGTCTGTGGACAAACGTCACCAGAAGGGACCTGGGATACCAGGGACCGACATATAAACACCAGCACAATCTGGAAATTTCTGCCACGGGGCCTCCATCGGGCAATGCTGGGGCCTGGCCTCGGGCAAGTTGCCTTTCCAGACAACTGCTGGGCTCTGGGCTGAGCGGTGCCCTGACCCAATGTGCGTGGGGAGCTGCACCCCAGCCGGGCCTGATGATCCTATTAGCCAGGCCGTTTATTCAGCGCCAGCTTGGGGCAGGCCTGGGCTGGCGGCTTTGCAGACATTATCTCATTTGATCCACACTTGAACCCCGCAGGGTCAGTCCCATCACTCCCCGCCCCCCCCGTCGGTTGGGGTTCCCTCCTGATTCGGGCGTCTGTGACTCCGCGGTGACTGGACGGCCCCTCTGGAGTAGACGGGATAATGGGCAGGTTCGGGGGAGCCCCCAGCTGGCCCCAACCAGGGCGCGGCCCCTCCCCTGTCTTACACCGGCCCTTCCAGACCAGGATCACCGAGGAAACGGAACCAAGCAAAATGTTATACGCCGACCTTTCTGCGGGTTTCCCTCTGTTCCACCTGCCGTATTCATTTCTCCAATCTTGTGTCCACCTCGATGCTGGAGTGGGGAGGGAGGGGTAGGAGGGTGTCTTGTCCAAAGGCGCACTGGTGCGTGTGTGTTTCCTAGGTCACTCGTCCGTAGAAATAGTTTATGACCCTGAAGAAAATCTTTTTAAGGGGGGAAAAAAAGTCAAATGTCATTAAGCCCGTCTGACGCGCACTGAGCCCGGGGAAGCCGTCCGGGCCGGGCATGGGACCAGTCACCTCCTGGTCTCCATTCCCCCCTACCACTTCTGAATTTCCACTGCCCCTAGGCCGGTGGAGGCCCTGATGCTCACATCCCAGGGAAGAGGGCGAGGACCGGGGCCGGGGCCACAAATGCCCACTGCACGCGGGGCTCTGGCAGGGTCTGTGGGTGAAGCAGAGGGAGCCCGAAGTGCGAGTGTCTCCTGCTTGAGGGAGACCCCGGGGGGTTCAACACGCGGACAGCAGGAGCTCCTGTCTGGGAGCCCCACACGTGACCAGCGCTGCCTACACAGCAGGCGGCTGAGAGCATCAGTTGGGGGTCCCTAGCAAGAACCAGGTCTCCCTAAAAGGGGTAAAATGAAGGTCTGTGCCTGCAGGCTGGGAAACACGTGCTCTGTGTCCTTTGGCTCATCAGCGACGCTCTGGCCTGGTTGTTACCTTTCCCATCCGTCCGTCTGTCCTCTCCCAGGGCGCAGACCCCAGGCGCTGTGTGCAGTGGGGCCCCGGCCCCTCCTCCCGGGTGACCTCATTTCCAGGACTGCCCCGCCCCTCCTGCCGGTGTCTCAGCCCAGAGGCTGCTCCTTTAGGGAGCTGGGACCCTCATTAGTGGGACAAACAAAGGCCCATTGTCACCAGGAGCGGTAATTCATCAGCCTGGGGTCCGGGCTCCCTGATAGGGCTGGGGGCCAGGCGGGTGGGGTGAGGTAGGGTGGTGGTGGAGGGGGTTAACCCTCCCCGAGGTTTTCTCGGTGACAATGCCCATGGGCACTTCCCAAAGCAAACCCTAAAAGGCTTCCTGTGAGGTATTCAAGGGGCCTTGACATCCCCATGCTGAAGAGTCGCTGCACTGAGAGGTAAACCGAAGTCCTGGGAGAGAAATACTTCTCTAAGTCTAGGAGGACCTAGGTGGACAATAAACGAGGATCTTGAGGCCCACCCCCAGGGCTTGGAGGGGGAGCCATTGCGTGGCCACGGGCAGGGCCCAGGCCCCTTTAAAACGGTGTCCTCCCCGCACCCCCTTGGTGACCATGGGGGGACTTTCCGTGGGAGGAATGGAAAGCTGCCGATCCTGCGTCCCTGGCCTTGGGACTATCAAGGAAACAGGCCACACGGAGGCACACGGGGTGCAGGTTGCCGTGGGGCACAGAGAAGCCCCAGCCAGGCTTGGGGGGTTGTGCGTGCTGGGGGAGGGTGGTCTGCAAACTGCCGAGAGGGGCCCGTCGGAGCTGGGCCTTGGAGTGTGCTGTGGGGTGGCCAGCTGGGGACCGTGGTCCAGAGCAGCAGTCCTGCCCTGCTGCCGGCCTGGGGGGTGGGGTGCGGCTCGTGGGAAGGGCTGAGGTTCTCTTAGGAGTTTGGACTTTATCCCGAAGGCAGTGGGGAGCTTGGAAGGGTTTTTAAGCAGGGGAGTGACTGACTCACAGGGCGGCGGGGAGGGGGCTGATGCTCTCTTCTGCTGGGTGGAGGCTGGGGACAGGCTGACCTGTGGGGGTCTCCGGCCAGAGAGGGTGGGGCCTGGGCCTTCGGTGGCCTCCCCTGTGGGGACCCTGCACTGCAGCCCGGAGCTGGGGCTGGCCCTCCCGTGACACCACCGCCCCCGGCCGAGCCCCCGGGTGCTGGCAGTCTGGGGGGCGGGGAGCGTCGTCTCAAGTGCAGGTTCTTTCGATGCGAGCCCCAAGGAGCATTGGGGCCAACTCCTCGGTTACTTTCCCCATCCTTCAGTGCAAAACGACTCCTTTTTATGGCCGCTATCAATAACCGCTCCCAGCTCCCTGTTGCCCCAGTGGCCACATATATAATATTTAAACCACATTGGTGGATGACAGAGACGTACGGATATTTTTAATCCCAACAGGCTATTACGGTTCATATCATGTCTGTCAAATAAATATTATGAATCATTTCCCGTTATCTTTATGGGGGCAAGTTGACTCCATCAGTGAGATTGGGCTCGGTGGCTTTTCCCTGCATACTTACCCACCTCTTATGTATATGCATGTGTATAGAGGGAGATTCATGAGGCAATCGTCGATAACAAATGCCCCCGATAAAACACATCGCCTTCTTGCCGGACGGGCGGCGTCTGGAGAGGGCACGGAGGGGAGGGGCCGGGAGGGGCGCGCCCTCTCCGGTCAGGCGAGGTTGGGGCCGACGCCAGGGCTGGGACGCTGTGGCCGATCCCCGCGGCTCCTGGGACGGATCCCGCCGTGCACAGGTTCTCCCCGTGTGCCGGGAAGGTTCTGTGGCTGGTGGCTCCTCTCTTCCGTTTTATGGGAGGCCGTGGACCCGAGAGAGAGCCACGTGAGGGCTGGTGGCCGCCCCTTCCGGTACCCACCCCAGCACCCAGCCTTCCAGTGTTGCTGCCTGGCCCTCCTCTCTGGACTCTGCCCGCCCCGTGCTGCCCAGCTGACCCCCCCACACTGTGAGGAGCTGGGCGCTGGAACAGTTAGCTCCAGGCAGGGGTCCGGAGCCGGTGGTTGTCCCGAGGCTTCCCGGGTAAGCAGCTGACGCCCCTGGTGCTGAAGCCCCCGCACGGCCTGGAGCCAGGCTCCCTTCAGCCTCAGTGTCCCCATCTGTGAAACGGGGAGATGCAGGGCCGGGTGTCTGGGGGAGACAGGGCCCGGCAGGGTGCCGAGGCCTGGCACCGAGAGGCACCTAGGAAGCACCGGTGTCCTCTCCTGACTCAGACCTCACGGAATCACAGGCCCTCTCCAGCCTGCGGCTGCTCCCCCCCCACCTCTCCCAGGCAGCTGGGACGGCTTCCAGGCAGCCTCGGAATCCAGATGGAGCGTCTCTTTGGAGGGCCCTGGAAGGAACCCACCAGTCCTCCCAAATCCTGGCCCTTCTCCCCAAACCAGCCCCTCCCCCCTCAGGCCTGGCTCACTTGAATGGCTTTGCCCAAACCACCCTCGGCTCCCTGGAGGTTTGGAACTGGGCTTCCGCCCCCCGTGAGGGAGCAACCCTCAGGGCACCTGATTCACACAGCACCCATCCTCTCTTTCTGGGGTTCGGTCTGCCAGGCCTGGGTGCGCGAGGCCAGCTGTCCTTTGGGGCCAGGAGCTGTGGACAGGTGTGGTGTGGGAACTGCAGGGCTGCTGGCTTTCCACAGAGGGCCAAACCCGGCCACAGAAGGCACCCTCCCGTCCCCTCTCTGTCCTCTCCTTTCCCCCCTCCTCTCCCCCTTCCGCTCCCCTCCCCTCCCCTTATCTCTGTCCTCTGCCTTTCCCCCTCCTCTCCCCTCACTTCCCCTCTCCTCCCCTCCCCTTATCTCTGTCCTCTGCCTTTCCCCCTCCTCTCCCCCCTCCCTCCCCTCCCCAGGTCCCCTCCTCTCTCCTCCCCTCCCCTCCCCTCCCCTCCCCTCCCCCCCTCCCATCTTCTCCCATCCTCGCTCCTTCCCTCCGCTAAGCACAACACTGGAGGCCGAGGACACAGGCAACTTTTCGTGTCCTCCAGACTGAGGGGGTGACAGGGGGAGACTGAGGGGAGCTCCATCAGGCCTCCCTGTGTGATCTGGGGCGAGCCCTTGCCTCTCTGGGCTTCACCACCTCTCAACTTGAGTCACCTCTCAGCACAGAGAGCGTCACCCCCAGAAGAGCCGCGGAGTCAGTGAGAGAGGGCACTCTGGGCTGGGTGTTTGGGGACAGAGGCAGGCCACCCACCCATGAGGACGAGCCTAAGCCCCTGTGAGGTCCTGCTGGTCACCAGCTCAGGATCACGTGGACCCTGTTTACGGGAAGGAGCCAGAAGTGGCCGAGGTGCCCCTTGGTGTCCCCTGAACTGCTGGGAGCTGTCCACCCAGACACTAGCCTCAGGGGCCCCTGCCCGGCAGACGTGGGCCTTTAAAAAATATTATTCACCAAGTGATTCCGGAGACTGTTTACCAGACTCTGCCGAGACAGGCACATGAAATAGACCAAAATACCTTAAAAAGCATCCTTCAGGGATCGTTTAAAAGAAAAAAAAAAGCCCCAAACAAAAAACAAAACCCTCTTAGATCTCAGGTTGTAAATAGATGGGATATTACTATAAAAACATTTTTTGGCTGCGGACTACATGGCAGGAAGGCTGGGGGCGTTTTTTTCCATGGTTAGTTTGGACCCGGCTACACCAAATGGGGCAGCCGCCGTCCCGGGCGGTGGCCTGTGGGAGCACCTCCACAAAGAGCCCCGGTTTCAGGGGAGCGAAACCTAGAAATAGAAAGGGCACAGGCATTTTCCACCAAGGAGCCGGATTTGCTGCGGCCCCGTGGCCGCTGGCGGTGGCTCCAGGGCACCCCGCGCCCTGTACCCCTTCACCAGAAGGCAAGGCTGAGGGCACCTGTGGTCGGTCGGCATCTGTGGGCCCTGGGGCGGGAGTACAAGCGGGTCTGAGGCCCGGGACCCCGCACTCGCTCCCCTGTCCACATGCTCGCAGGCTGGGGCTGGACGACCCCTCCTTGGATCTGTCTTAGGAACAGAGGGGCCCTCACCCCCCGGCCTCCTGGCCTCTGTGCCTTCCCTGGGGCGGGGAGCCCACATGGAAATTCGCCTGCGTGTGGCTCCCTGGCTCCAGGCCCCCATGGTTCCAGCGTCGAGTTTTCCGTGGCAGGGGCGGGGCTGGGGAGGGGCGGGGAGCCAGGCTGCCCACTGTCAGAGGTGACTTCAGATGCCTGAGCCCAGCCTCCCAGGCCTCCAGGACCGGCTTTCCCACAGCGCCCAGCGAGTTGCGACCTGCCGACCTGCCGGCCGAGCGGGCTGCCTGCCGTTCCTTCCAGGAGCTCAGTACCGCCCCTCCCGGCCAGGCCAGCGCTCACACGGGTCCGGTCCGGCCGCCTGGAGTGTCCTCACCCCTGCCTCTACCCGGTGAAAACTTCCCTCCTTCAAAACCCAGCTGGAGGACCAGCCGGACCCGGAAGCGCCCGGGGCCCCCGGCTGCACGTGGCCTGGCCCTCCGGTCACTGTCCGCGCCTCTTCCTGCGTGCCCATTACTCTGCACCTAAAAGAGAGTTCCCTGCGGACACGTCCCGGCTCTCCTCGGGGCTGGGGCTCCCAGAGGGCCTAATTCATCACCTAATGATAGTGGCGGCAGGACAAGTGGCAACCGAGCTCACTTGGTGCCCTCTCATGTCGTCATCGCGGTGACTCAGGCAGGAGGGCATGTTGTCCCTGCTTTGCAAATGAGGAAGCTGAGGCATCGGGAGGGGGGTGACCTGGCCTGGCTGCACGGCTGGAAAGGGGCAGCGCTGGGATCTGGCCCATGCCTGTCCATCTGGGACCACACCGCCGCCTGAGCAAGGGCTCAACGGACGTTTGTTGAATGAAGGAACGATCCACGACATTGGACAGCAGGGATTACTTATCTCTCTCTCTCCTGCTCCTCCCCACTCACTCTCACCCTCACCCTCTCTGTCCTGAGGCCCGGAGCCTTGGACTGTGGATGGGCTGTCCATACAGGAGGTGGTAGGGAGGCAGCGTCACTGATGGTCACCCAGGCCCCCACGGGGCCTGTGAAGGCTTGCACCCTTGCTGGCACAGAGTCCAAGGACGGGCCCTGGGTTCAATCCTGACTTTGTCCTCACTGCTGTGTGACATGTTCCCGTACGTCCCCTCTCTCAGCCTCGTGTTCTCGTCAGTCAGGTGGCTTGTACTGTCCACCGCCCCTGGGTTGTTGGATGACCGTGTCAGGCAGAGGAGTGCGGGCTGTGGTCCTGGGGAGCTTCTTCCTGGTCAGTTGTGCCCAGCGGGGTCCCTGCAAGAAAAGGGCATCTGGCCTCTTCTGTAGCGGGGGTGGTGGGGTCTGATGATGCCGGCCGGGAGGACAGGGCCCAAAGGGACCTGACCGTGCACCATGGCCAAGGATGCGCGGGGGGCGATAGAGGCAGGCCTGAGAACTGCTCTCCGTGTCAGTGCCTCTGCTCCTTCTCGGAACTTTCCCTGTGTGCTTGCCTGCCCCCGGCCCTGGCAGGAGGAAGTGAGTTTTTGAAGCTGTGTCCCAGGCAGTGAGGAGGGTGTGAAGACAGTGGCTGAAGGCCACAGTTTAACAGGCCGAGGCTAAAGGGAAGGCAGGGAGCTGTGCAGGTTGGGGGGGGGGGGGGGGGGGTTACAGGTACAGGTGGGGGGCTCAAGGGCCAGCAAAGGGGAGGCTTTCTGCGGCAGGGGAGGGGAGTGTGGATCAAGCAGGAGCCAGGGGGACAGGACCAGCCTGGGGGGGGGGGGTTCTGCCGTGGGGGGTAGCTCTCCAACAGTGTTTGTCCCCCACCCCCCACCATCCTCCTGCCCCAAGTGGAATGAGAGCCTCCCTCCTGGACAGGCCCAAACGGCCCTCCAGAGACCCAGCTCCTGACCGTCAGGTGGGAGGTGGGTCCTGTCACTCCCCATTTCACAGAGGGGAAGGTAAAACCCAGCAGGGTCTCAAGGCTTGTTCAGGGGTGCACCAGGCAGGATCCCCCTTTCCTTGTCAGGGCTGGGGTCTCTCTGGGCAGCAAGGCCGTCCACATCCAGTCATCATCTCCCTCCACATCAGGCCAGGGCGGCCCCAGGACCACCGCGCACAGCCAGCGTGGCTTCGGTAAGCCCCTCCACCTCCCGGAGCCTGGGTGGGTCTCCACGGGAAAGATCCTGGAGCAGTGCTCCAGGCTCCCGGGGGCTGGTGGGGAGGGGGCGCCCCTGGGCTGCATGTGCTGAGGGAGGGTCGCCCCATGCAGGTAACTCATGCACCCCAAGTCCTGCTGCCAGGCGGTCCCGGTCTCAGGGCCAGCGTGCTTCCTTCCGTTTTTAAACAAATCACAAATTTAAAAGTCAGGGTAGGGAAGTAGCCACCGGCCCCAAAGTCAGCGCCCAACTCACGGCAGCTCCTCCCCAGCCCGGTGCTTCTAAAGAGGGGTCCCCGAAGTCCGGCCAGCGTGCAGGGAGCGCGAGCCCCGGCCTGGCCCGGCTGCCCGGTGGGGCCGGCCGCGGGGCATGGCAGAGGGTACCCGGGGACCGAGGCTTTCCATGGGCGTGAAAGTGGGGGCCGGCCGGAGGACGCGTCCAGAAACTGGAGGACTCCTTGGCGGAGGCCTAGCCCGTGCGCCCGCTGGAGCTCGGGCCACCGCCAGCCTCAGTTTCCCCACGTGGCGGCGGGCGGGGGCAGCGCGCGGCGCAGCCGGCCGCTTTGTGTGGCCGCCCAGACAATGGCCGGGCCGCCTAGGGCTCCGCCGCCCGCCCGCCCGCCTCCCCCCTCCGCGCGGAGGGCTGGGGACAGCGGGGAGGGAACCCCGCGCGCGCGCGCGCGCTCCCCTCCCCCGCCGCCCCCGCGCGGCTCCCGGGCGGCCCGGCCGCGGCCAACTCGCAAGTTTGCGCGGCGCCCGCTCCGCGCTCGCGGCCCGGCGCGCGCGGGGGCGGGGGGCGCGGGGTCCGCGGGGGGGCGCGCGCCGGGCGGGGGCGGCCGGGCCGGGCGGGGCGGCGGCGGCGGCGGCGGCGGCGCTGCGCCGAGTCCGCGCCCGTCGCGGGCCCCCCGCCGCCCCCCCGCCGGCGCCGCCGCGGTCGGAGCGGAGCGGGCGCGGGCGCGCGCGCGGCGGGGGCGCGGGCGCGGGCGCGCGGCGGCGGCGCGCAGCTCAAGTAGTTTACATTGTTGGGCGACTTTTGCAACAACTCGCCGCGCCGCGGCCTCCGCGCGCCGCCGCCGCCCCGCCGCCGCCGGCTCCCGCCGCCCGGGCCCGGCCGGCCGCGCCGGGGGCCGCCGCGCTCGCCCGCCGTCCCGCCGCCGGCCGCGGTCGCCGCCGACATGGACACCAAACATTTCCTGCCGCTCGGTGAGTGCTCGCGGGGCCGGGCCGGCGGGGCGGCGGGGCGCGTTCCCGGCCGCTCGGCCCCGCGCCCCCCTCCGCGCGGCCCTGGCCGAGTTGTTGGGGCGCCGGCCCGGGGCGGGCGGCCGGGCAACTTTTCCCGGGCCGGCCGGGGCGGGGGGCGCGGGCGCCGGGCCGCCACTCGGTCTCGGGGCGGGAGCGGGCAGCGGGCCGGCGGCGGGGCGAAGAGGGGGGCGGCGGGCGGCTGGGGAAGGGGGTCCCGCCCCGGTTCCCCCCCCCCCCATGCCCCCCACTCCCCGGGCTACGCCGGTCCGCCCGCGGCCCCGGGCGCGCAGCTCCAGCCGAGCTGCGCAGGGGCCGGGCCGGGGCGGGCGGAGCAACTTGTGCGCTCCCAGCCTGCGGCCGCCCTGGCACCGGGACGGCCTGTGCGCCGCCGCCCGGGCTGCCGAGGCCAGCAGGCCGCCGGCCCTGGAACGCGCGGGACCCCTCCTCCCCCGGAGCAGGGCGCGGGTGGGCAGGGTCAACGAGGGGGCCTTAGCACCGGGAGCCTCAGACCCGGGAAGGCCCCATTCCAGAAATGGGGCCCCTCACTCCGGCGCACCCGGCTGCCGTGCGGGGCGCTCTCCGGGGGGGGGGGGCTGGCCCTGCACTTGGGGGGAGGACCCCCCTGAGGCGCGGAGGCTCAGTTTTCCTGTCCTCCTGCTGCCATCCCGCCCAGCGGCTTCCCTACCCCAGACTGTCCCCCCCACCCCGACTCCAGGCCCTGACCCACGTAGCAGGAGGAAGGGGCTTGGCCAGGCGTCTCCCCCCCCCCCCCCCCCCCCCCCGCGGCGGCCGCTGCCCTCCCTGGGGTTTGGGAGCCAGTGAGAGGCAGGGAAGGGGGGAGGGGGTGGGGAGACTTTATGAACGAGCGCCGGGAAGGATATTAATTTGGTGGTGGGGCCGGCAGCCAGGCTGTGAGGCTGGGTGAAGGATCTGTGCTGAATGGAAATTCAAACAGCTGATTATGAATGAAACCCCTCGGTCAGTCGTCCCTCCTGCCTGCCCGCCCCCCTGCAGCCTGGGGCGCAGTTTGGCCACCAGGTTGGCAGCCAGAACCGGGCACAGCTGTGGGAACGTTTGCTGAGACTGGGAGGTGGCGGGGAGCCAGCAGGTGCCCCCCAACCCCGGGTGTCAGGGTGAGGATTTGAGCACCCCAGCCGCCCCCCGCCCCCACCTCACGAACAGGGCGCGCTGCAGGGACACTGGGATACGGGTGGTCAGATCTGGGAACACCCCCTCTCTGCCTCTAAGGTGATGACTTCTGCAGGCGCCAAGCTCCTCCCAGAGCCCCCAGGGGTGGGCACTCCTGCCCATTTTGCAGACTGGCTTTGAGAAACTGAGGCCACAGGATACAAAGTGGTAAATTTTGGATCCGCACCCCTAGGCGGGTGCCGGTGTGTGGGGAAGAGAAAAGAAAGCTAAGTGTGGGGTGGCGGGGCCCCGTGTGGGCCGACAGCGGCTTCGTTTCCCCCGTGAAAGCTTTGCGCGCTCGCACGCACACAGAGCTAGGCTGTCCCGGAGGGTCCTTTCTGGAACAAGAATGCTCCGCTCTGTCTTGGCTCCCCGCCCCCGACGTGGCAGGGCCCTGGCTGGGTACTGGGAGCAGGAAAGGTCTGGGTCTCTGACGTCCTGGGAGGGTCCTGGGACTTGACATGTGCAGGGCCCAGGTTGCAGGATTGCCGTGCTGGAGTCCCCCCGAAGAGGCGAGGTCCTGCCTCTGAGCCCTGGCCCCGGGAACCTGGACGGGTCCCTCAGAGACTCGGGCTTCGCCTCCACCAGGCTGGTGGCCTGCCCAGGAGTCCCAACCCCAGCCTTGAGTGGAGAGTCCTGGGCTCTGATGACATTTTATTTGTTTTCTGAGCTGTGGCCTGCTCTGAAGTGTAGTGGGGTTGAAGGCCTGTTGAAGCAGCTACTTGCCCAGGCTCTTTTGTAAACACGGCCTGATCCCTCCTGGGGTGAGTTTCGGAAGGCCCCGTGCACTCGTCCGGGGCCCGGCTGGCACCCTAGGTCAGCCCTGCGCTGCTGGGAAGGCTGACCCACCTGCCTCGTTCTCGTGTCGGGCCCTGGGCAGAGAGGGCCTCTCCAGGCTTGGCGGGTCTGGGCACTTGGCCATCACCTCCCTGGGTGTCCCCCAGCTACTGCCCGCTGAGCTCCCTGGTGAGGGCAGGGACGAGCCCAAGGTACAGATACTGGTGCTGGTAAGTGGCCCAGGGCAACCCCTGCTTCCTGCCCCTGCCCCTCGGTGCCCCCCACAACCCACGGAGGAGGCCTGCATTGGCACCCACCTGGGTGGTGGGGCTAGAAGGCCGGGCCTGCACAGGCGGCCAGAGGTCTCAGGCCTGGCCAGACCCCGCTGGGCTGGTAGTGGCTCACTTGCCCGGGGGGATGGGGCAGCCAGTAGCAGAGTGATAGGCCCCCCCCGGCCATCCTCTGGGGGACTCTCAGGGACCCGAGTGAGCTGGGAGCCCTGGTGAGGGGCTTCTGGTAACATCAGGGCCCCGAGGGACCCAAAATAGAGCACATTCCGGGGCCTCCCGAAATAACAGGGTCACATGACTCTTGGGAGGCTGGGCTTGGAGTCCGGGCTTGGAGTCCGGCCTGCTGAGGCAGTTCTGTCTAGGCCTGGGCACTGCCGACTGTTGGGGCGTTTGTTTTGGTAAACTCCGGAGGGGGCTCTGTTTGTTGACAGGAGAAGTGTCAGGGCGAGAAAAACAGCCCTCGGTGCGGCCTGACCGTGGCCGAGGCCTTGCGGCCTGCGTACTTGCCTGCATCTGGCTGTCGGGCCTGGGCCCGGCGTGCACCCCTGACCCCCTCTACCCAGACGTGGGTGGAATGGGCTGGCCCCGGGAAGGGCCGTGCTGGGAGCGCCGTCGGCCGGGAGCTGGGGTTAGGCAGGGTTGAGCCAGTGGACTTGCTCGCACAGGGGCGGCTGCTGGGGAGTTTGGGTCGTGTTTCCAGCTGTGCGCGTCCTTCGGGGCCTGCGGGGGAACTGAACCTCCTCCAGGAAGCCCTCTACCTGCTCTCCCTGGCCCCCACCTCACTCCCTCTGTTTCCTCTCCTGGGAGGGGAGGAGGGGGGGGCCGTGGGACTGTGCGGGCACAGAGTGGGTGATGGGGCGGGGCCGGGTGCCCATGCCAGGGGCTTGGGCGTCAGGACAGCGGCCCCGCGGTGATTTCAGGTGGGCCAGACTTGGGCAGCACAGAGGTGGCGTGGGGCGGGGGGGGGGGGGGGGGGGGTCCTAAAATCCCCTAAAGGCCCAGACCCCGTGGAGCCTCCCACAGAGTTCTAGCATCTTGGGCCTCGTGGCTCTTGCCACCACGGTGTGTTTTAGGGCCGTGGTCTCGAGTGGCGAGGGAGGCCCGTCCTCTGGAAGGGGCTCCTGGGCCCAGCTCAGCTGCTCTCCGCTAGACACAGGGCAGGGGCCGCTGAGCCGGCCCAGTCTGGGCGCCGTCATCGGGCTGAGGCTTTGTAAGCCTAGACCTGCTCCTTCCCTTCTCCGCTGGCTCCAAGTGTGTCTTCCGTCGTGGGCTTTGGTGGCTGGGGCTTTGAGGTGTCCGTTCCCATGGGAACTGGCCACTGGTGGTGCTACGGATGGGGAAGGGGTCCGGGCCCTCCAACCCCGTGTGTGTGGACTCAGAGCCTGGGTGGCTGGTGGGCTGGTGCCCCTTTGGGGACCCCCTTCCAGACCTTTGTCCGGACACCATTAAGCGTGTTGATTTGAGGGATGCTATGGAAGCGGGGGTGGGGAGAGCTGGTCCCGCCTGTACATTCCCTCCTCTGTGCAGCCCTGCCCGCGACATTTATGTTCGGTGCGATGCAGTTCCAGCCCCCTCCCCTCCGTCTCCTCCCCCCCCTCCTATCACGCCACTCTGTCACTTGCTCCCCACGCCTGCTCTCTCTGGAACGACCCGACCGTCCCTGGGGGTGGGAGGGACCAGGAGCAGCACGTTCGTGGGGGTCTGTGTCCTGTGGCTGGGCTGGTGGTCACGCGCCAGGGGTCCGGTCCTCTCTTTGCCGTGTGTGTGCGTGGGGCCTGCCTGTCTGTCTTTCAAGCCTCGGCGTGCATCTGTAAAATGGACGCGGGTGCTGGGGAAGGCAGCCCGTTTCGTCCTGACGGCCCCGCTTCGACGGTGAGGTCTGTGGCCAAGGGCTCCCCGGGACTTCTGCCTGGGTCGGGGCGGGCCCGGGCCCGGAGAGCTGGATCCCACGGGACCCCGGAGCGGAGACCACGGCCGGTGCTCTCACGTGCAGGCAGCAGACGCGGAAAGGAGGGCCGCCCCGGCCTCGGTGAGTTGAGTGAGCGCTGTGGCCCCTCTGCCGGGCGCCTTCACCCCCGGCCCTCTCCTGGAGGCCCCCGGCAGGCGGGTGGGGCAGCGGACACGCGGGCACCCCTCCCCGTCCTCCCATCCTGGCGCGAGGCGTTCTGAGGCCCACGGTTGTGCCCGGGGCCGCACGCACGGGGAGATCGCACCCTGGAGTTACAGAGCAGTTATGGCGCTCGGCAGTTGAGCGAGCGCGAAATGGGGCAGAAAGCAGCTAGATGAGATTGGCCCGGGGGGGGGGGGGGGGGGGGGGGGGGGGGCGCACACGAGCGTGCAGGGCCCGGATGTGTGCACGCTCACGCTCACATTCTCCCTGTCCGATGGCTCTGGCCCTCGCAGCCGGGCCCTGCCCGGTGCTCCACCAGGAGGTGTTCCGTGTCCCTGAGATCTGTGTCCCCGCGTCCCTGCATCTCTGGGTCTCTGTGCCCCCGGGTGAGCGAGGGGGCCGCTGGGGGCCTGATTTTCTCATCTCCAGAAGCCAGACGGGCCTCCGTGGTCCCTGCCCACCCCATTTGTCTGAACCTCTCCCGAGTTCTGGGCCCTGGGCTGCCCCTTTCGAGGGTGCTGATGGCTCCGGTCTTGGGGCACCTGCTGTGTCCTTGGGACTTGATTTTCAGGACCTCATGGAGGCTGCAAGGAGGCAGGCCCACTGAGCACATGGGGAAATTGAGCTCTCCCATGAGGGCTGATGTGGCCTTTGCTGGGCCTCTGGGTCAGGACCGTTCCCCAGGATCGGGAGTGCTGTTCCCTCAGGCCTCTTGACCGTCAGGTAGCATTTTCAGAAGACGCTGGGGCCCTCAGGCTGCGTCCTGGGGCCCGGATCTGTGCCCCGACTGGGCTGCCTAGGAGCTCTGTTACGGATCTTGGGCCCACAGGTGAATGACTGCTCTGTTCCGTGGGACTTGGGGGAGGACTGAAACTTCACTGTGTCCCTTCTGTCCCCTTGTACCCACTGAAGGCTCTCTGGGCAGCAGAGACCCCCCCGATCCTCATCCAGGGTTGTCCTTGGCTGGAGGTGGGGCAGGATAGGGGCTGTTGATGGGCCAGAAAGCCGTGGGTGGGGTCGGCAGCCAGAGGCACAGCCTGAGGACCCCTGTGGCCCGGTGCCCGCCTCCTCACCCCGCCAGGACCGAGCTGTCCAGGAACAAATTCCTGAGGGAACTGCGTGGTGGTCGCTGGGCTAGAATGGCCACACCGGGCCTCCGGGGCAGGGCGGGGCCTTGGTTGTCTCTGTGATCACCATTGCCCGCGCACACACTCACACGCGTGAAGTACGCGTGCACGGAGACGCATGTGCATACACGCACACACGAGCGCACACACATAAACACGGGCACGTGCACACACGCGTATGAACCCCCGTGTGCACGCATGCCTGCGCACACACAAACACACGCGTATGCACGCACAGGTGCGTACCCACAGATGCACACTTGCACACACCCGCCAACACGCGTTTATACGCACGCGTGCACATGCACACACACGCGCGCTCACTCAAATGCAGGCACACGTGCACACGCCGGGCCTTGCCGGCCTATCCTAACAAAGTCTCCACGAGCTTTTCCTTAGGGGGACCCAGGCCTGCTGGCTGGACTCGGTCTGCACGGCACCTGGGCTGTACCTGCTGGGTGCTGGCCTGTCCTGCCGTCCCACCGGGGTGGGCCTGAGGAGCAGAGGGCAGGCAGAGTTTCCTGTTGGAGCTGGTCCCTGTCGTGAGTCTGGAGGAGAGGCGGCCTTGCAACAGGTGGCAAGGGGAGGGGACTCCAGGTGGCAGGGACAGCCCAGGCAAAGGCCCGAGGCCAGTCCTCCAGGCCTGCGTGGCTGCAGCTGGGAGACATGGTGGCTTGTGAAAGGAGACGGCATGTCACGTGTCCCGGCGAGGGCCTGGGATGCAGGTAGATGTGTGGGGGCCCGGGGCCACGGGGCACCGTGGGCATGGTGATGTTTGCGGCCGGAATTAGGCGTCCAGCTCTGTGCAGAGGGTGGGCCGGAGGCAGGCCGGGGCTGGAAGGAGGAGGGGTCCCAGGTGGGCCTGGAACCTGACGTGGCGGGTGTGGGCTGCTGACCTTGCCCTGGCCGGGCCGCCCCGAGTAGCAGCCTCCTGAGGGTCAGGCCGGGCCTCTGGGCTGGCTGCGGGTCTCTCTGCCTTCCCCTGGTCACGGGGTTGGGAGAGTGGTTGTCTCCCTCCCCACCCCTGCTCCCCTCCTTCCGGGCCCTGGGGCCCTTGGCCTGTCCTTCAGGGGCAATGCCCTCCAGCCCGTGCTCCCTGCCCTACGTTAACTGAGATGTCCCAGGGCCTGGGTGCTAGTGGGGCTCTGGGAAAGAGAATGAGACACTAGGGTGGTCAAGAGGGCTCAAGCCCAGTCCCGGAAAAGGAGTCAGGCCCAGCATACCCGATCAAGTTGAGGGGATGGGGTGACCATGGCGGGCAGGGTGGCCGGGCCTCCTGGGGTCAGAGCAGGTACCCGAGGGCCGTGTTGGGACTGGCCTTGGGGCCGAGGAATGGGACACTGGGAGGCTTTTGTGGGGCTGGAGTCCCTGGGGCCTCAGTGTGAGGCATTACGTCCAGGTCCCCTCCTGAGATGTTCACAATTGGCCCTTGGCTCTGAGTTCCTGAGGACTCTACCTCTGCTAGCTGGGGCTGGGGGTGAAAAGGGGAACCCTTGGTCTGAGACCCTGCTCCTGGGGTGACTGAGGGCCTGGCCCTAGCCTCTCTGCACCTCCGTGGGCCCATCTGAGCAGCGGTGGTTTCCAGCCGTGCCTCGGTTTCCCTGAGGTGCTTGGGGCGCAGTGCTGGTGGCGATGGGCCTCAGGAGAGGGGAGACAAGAGAAGGGGAGCGCGCGTTGGGCCTGGGCCAGGCGGCGTGTAAATCCTGCAGCGCAGCGGATAAACCCGTGGAGTTCAAAGCCGGGCCCGGGTGCGGCCGCCCGGCTGTAATGAGGTTACTGATTCAACAGGCTTCCTGGTGCTGCGGCCCAGAACCGAGGGAGGCTGGGAAGCCCCGGGGAGGGATCTAAGTATCCCATAATTGACCAATTTAGCTTAAGTGTCCGCACCGGCCCCGGGCAGAGGTCAGGCGGTGACAGCCCAGGTGGCCCGAGTCGCTGCGCTCGCGGGCTCCCGATGGACGGCCGCCTCGTCCGAAGCTCTGGGGAGCAGGCGCGCGTCAGGCCTGGCTGGTGCCGTGCCCCCCGCCTGGACACCCCTCGCCCCCCGCGCTGTCTGTGGCGTCTGCCCTAAAGTCGCGTCCTCAGCCGTGGCCTTCTGGAGGCCCGCGTGTTGCCCCAGCCTGAGCCGGTTTGTGCACAGAGTGCAGTCGTGCTGGGTGCTCGGGCCCCGCCGTCGGACCCTCGGCCCTTGGCCCTGCCGTTCCCCCGTGCCCGTCGCGGGGCCATCGTGCTGCCTCGTGGGGACCCGGGAGGGTGAGCCGGCTCGGTGCGCTCGGGGGACTAGAGGCCGCCTGCTGGGGGCTCCTGACGTGCTGGCCGCCCACCCCGCCTTCCGTGGTCCCCGAGGCTTCCTGAGAGCAGGACCCTTTCAGGCGTGTGCAGTCACGCGGCCCCCGGCACGGGGGTCCAGGCAGCGCCCGGCTGATTCAGGACCAGGACGGAGAAGACCCCGCGACTGACTGTCGGCGGCAGCTGGATTCCCACGCTGTGCGGGCCGCACCCAGTGTCCTGGCGAGGGGCTGGGGGGTGGGTCCGGCCCCCACTCTCCAGTGAACCCAGGCCTTGTGCCCGCGGGACCCGCTTTGCTGGTTGTTGGCCCCTCAGAGGCGGGGCCGGGCACGGGCAGCGTTGGCCAGTGACCGTCGAGGTGACGGCGGTGGCCGCCGTGGGGGCCACGTCCTGAGCCGTGTTCCCGCTCAGCCGTGTCCGTGGACGGTCCCGTGCTTGGGGGCTGTTTCATCTGTATTCTGCGGTGGAGGTTTCAGGCTCGGGAAGGTTGGCCCCGAAGGCTAGCTCTGGGGTCTGAGGCGAGGCGGGTGTCCTTCCCTGGGACAGTTGGTGCCCACCTGGTACCCCCTGTGGCTTGGCTTTGTCCAGAACAACTTTGGGGTGCTCCCGGCGGAGGCTGTGGCTGCCGCTCTCGGGAGGGGCGCTGGGTGGGGGGCGTCCCTGGAGCCCCCTTGTCTCAGCCCGCTCGGGTGGGTGGCTGGTCGCCCACCCCTGCCTCCTCGGGGCCCAAGAGCCGCTTCCTGCAGAGGTGCGGCGCAGGGCTGGGGTGGGCGGTGCCGTGCTCCCCGAACCGGCTTGCTGCATGCCTGGGCAGGCGCCTTCTTCCTTCTTGGCCTCGGTTTCCCTGGGCTTCTCTGGCTGCCGGAGGCTTCTGCCCTTCCCTCCTGGCACCTTGGCCTTGTTCCCGTAAGCTCGTGGCCGTCTGATTGGGGCGTCACAGCTGTGGACCAGCTTCTCCGGAACTGGCTCTGTGCCCTCCCTGGGCCGAGGGGGATGGGCCCCGGGCTGGGGGTGGGCTGCCCGTGTGCTGGGAAGCATGGGCTCTGAGCTGGCTAGGGGTGGGGCTCTGGTTCTGAGCTGGGAGAGTTAGGGCCAAACACTTCGGGGTGAGCTGCTTGTAATGGGGAAATGGTGAGCCTTAGGAACGGCTGGGCATCGTAGGGGGCGGCGGGGCATGCTGTCACCACCCGAGGCCAAGCCAGGCTCTTCCTGGGCTCTGACCTCCCCTGCCTGGAACACTCCATGGCTCCCCATTGCCCCCAGCATGGAGGCCAGGCCTCTGCTCAGTGGCGCGTGGCTCTGTAGCCTCTCCGGCCTCAGGAAGCACCACTCCTTCTTCCTCGCCTTCTCGTGTTTGTAGCTTGCTGGCGAAGGCCGTCGTGTGTGAGGAGTGAGTGCCAGCTCTGAGGTGGGGGCTGTGTGGCCCCGGGTTGGCAGATTTGCCTGTCTGGCCTTCAGTTTCCTCACCTGTAAACCGCCTGGGGAGGCTTCACGGAAAAGGTATTATTGCAGTTGGGTTTTGAGGCACGAATAGGAGTTTGCTGGGTAGGCTTGGGAAGGGAGTCCAGGTAGAGAGAAGGGATGGACTCTCCCTGGGGATTTCTGGCTCCAGCCAAGGGTGTGGGGAGGGGATGCCCGTGTGGCCGGGCGTTCTCCCTGGAGAACTTCGGAAGGATCCGACTGTGTGGCCGGGCCCCTGCGGCTTGCCCCGTGATGGCTGGGTTTCAGGTCTGTCTGTGCTGGTGAGGAACCATGGGAGCATTGGTTTGGGGGGGAGGGGTTGGTCAGCTGGTCTGGGAATAATTAACCCCGTGAGGAGTCAAGGGTGGCGGTAGGCCTGGCTCTCACCTGCTGGACCCCATTCCGGCTGTAGGCAGCCCCTCGGAGCCGGTTGCCCGCTGGCCGCATGTCCCCTCTACCTCCAGGCCCTGACATGCCCCTGTCCGGAGCATGACCCGTGCTGGCCCACCGCGTGTTACGCCGGCGCAGAGCTCTGGTTCCCGGGGTGAGTGGCCGTTGCCGCGTCCCCCTCCGGGTGGAGGTGCCGGGGGTCCCTTCCCCACCCCGCCTGGCCGTCCCCGTATCCCTGGTCCATCCCCGCGGTGCCCCCTGCTGCTCGCCTGCCCCTTCCCCCGTGGCAGCTAGGTGTCATTTCCCAGGGGCCTCCTGCGTGAGCACTGCCTGGAGGAGAAAACCGATGGGGCCAGAGTCCACGGGAGGTGGCTCACCCCACCCCTGCTCCTGGACTTTCTGCCTAGGACCAAGGTCGGGAGGAGGGCTGGGAGGGGGGGACCACAGGCCTTGGGTGCGTGACCCCTGGGGCAGGGCAGTGCTGGCTTCGGCCTTCCTGGGCCCAAATGGGGGGTCAGCCGGGGGAGGGCGGCCGGGACCTCCCTCTTCCTTCTTCTGTCTCGGGGACACGGGGTCAGGGTACCAGCCCTCCTGACCTGCGGGGCCCGCCTGCCCCCAAGGCTGGGACCCCAGGGAGCCTTACCCCCGAGAGGCTGACCCCTCGAGACCGGGGGCCCCGGGGGACGGGTGGCCCGCCTGCCTGTCCCGTTCCGGCCACGTGGACTCTGACAGGGAGCACGTTACTTCCTCCCTCTTTATCTGGGTTTCCTCGTTTGTCAAATGGAAGGAAGGATGTCGGGGCCGGAGGTGGGAAGTGCGGCGGCTGGCGGCTGCTCCCGGCCGGGACCCTTGGCAGCCGTGCTGCCTGGGAGCGGCTCTGCGCCCCGCGGGCCCCCGGCCCGCGGAGCGCCCCTCCTCATCCGTGGGGTGGCTTCTGGTCCCGTTTGCGGCCGAAGCCACGGTGCCAGGCGCTGCCCGGCCTTGCGAAATGTTTGTTGATTGACTTAGTGCTTCCCGCAGGTGCCTCCCCTGCCCTCTGCCCTTCAGAGAGGTGGTGGGGGGAGCCTGCCCCTCACGAAGTTGGCTTTCACAATTGCTGCTGTGGCGCGAATCACTCTTTTTCCGGGGTCTGCCGGCTGTCGAGGGAGGGGGGTCCCGTTGTGTGTAGCCTGGGAGGGGGGCAGGGAGAGGCCGGACAGTGGGCCAGGCCCCTGCCCTGGAGGGTCCCCCGGGCGCCCTTGAGGGAGCCTGCGGCCATGTGCGTTCCTGCCCACGGGGCGAGCCCCCCGGTGGACCCCCGTAGATGCCGGCGGCTGCCCGCTGCCGGGGAGATCTTGGGTTTCCCGTGGGCCCAGGTGCACAGATGCATGTGGGGAAGGCCCCTCAGCCCCCCATGACCAGCCCTGTCGGGACCCGGTTCCTTCCTCTGCTGCTCAGCACGTCTTGTTGAAACTGGGTCGTTGGGGGGGGGGGGGGGGGGGGGGGGAGGGGATTAAGGCCCGGCCAAGAGGTCCGGAGCAAATCTCCCGCCCGCCTGCTGTTCTTGTCTGTTCGTCTGACTGGCTGTGTGTCCGTGGACATCTGGCCCTGCTGGGGAGGCAGAGTTGAGTGAGGCCCATCCCCCGATGGGGTCAGAGAACAGGGAGGGACCCAGTGCTGCCAGTCGACAGCGGGTCGCCTTGGGCCCGATGTTTAAAGCCTTTCGGGGCCTCGGTTTTCTTGTCTGCAAAGTGGGGCCGCTGGTGTGTCGGGGCAGGTCGCCTGGAGTGAGAGGGGAGCTGAGGTTGACTGGCCTGATGTGATCCCTGCTCTCCTTCTGGGGAAGGAGATGGTGTGAGTCTGGTAGGAAGAGGTACCGAGGGCAGGCGGGGCACAGAAGAAGTGTTACCAGCCTGCCCTGGCGTGTGGTGGGTTGGGCCCTGTCAGTTGGGTCGTGAGGGATGAATGGGAGTTTACCTGCGAGAAGTCGGTTTCTGTGTCTTCAGACGTGCACGCGAGCTTTGTTTTGTCAGGGGCCACCCCAGAGGGCAGCTCCCTGAATCCGCCTGTGTGGCTAGAGCGGAGCGGAGCAGGGATCAGAGGGCATGGGGGAGGCTCTGCGTCCTCTGCCTCCAGGCAGTTGGAGCCAGGGGAGGCTCCTGGGCCAGGGAGGGCGGCACTGGCCTGTGCTTCCTAGGAGGCTCTGCGGCTGTGTGAGGAGCGGGGCCGGAGCGCAGGCCGGGGGAGCCTAGCCAGGCGGCCGTGGTCTCGGGGCTCTTGGCCCGAGTGCCTGAAAGAATGATGTGCCTTTTACCAGACAAGGAGAGCGGTAGAGGGGGCAGGTCTGGGGGGCGGTCGGGTTGTTGGCCGGGGAGGTGTTCTGACCCCCGGGAGAGGTCAGGCAGTGGCCGTGTGGGCCCGCAGTGCGGGGGAGAGGCCCGGGCCGTGGTGGGCGGTGCCCCAGGGGTCGGCAAGCCCAGGCGGCGGGAGGGGGTATCCGGAGGGGCGGTCCTGAACCCAGCTGGGGTGGGAACCCCCGCCCCGGGCTGCGCCTGCAGGGAGAGGTGCTGTTTGAGCCGGGCCTTGGAGGCGGGACCCCCCCGGACCCCCCTCCCCTTTCCCTTTCATTTCTCGGCACCTGCTGGGGAGTTGTGCCCGTGGTACTCGTGGGTCTGTGGCCGCAGAGCTGCAGTGGCCTCTTCCTAGAGGCAGCCCCCCCGGCCCCACCCTGAGGAGGGGTGCGGAGACGTGCTGGGACTTCCCTCCGCGCCGGCGGGGCTCCCGTGCCTCGTCCCCTCTGCCCCCAGCCCAGGATCTCTGCTCTTTGATGGCCCGTTGGAAGAATGTGGCAGCTGTCGCGAGAGAGGTTGTTCCCCCCCCCCACCCCCCGCTGCAGCTGGGGTCACCGCCAGAGTGTGGCGCGTCCTGGGTCACCGGGCCGGACACCGGGTCCCCCTGCACCGCACCCGGCACGCTCCTCACCGGGCGCCTCTCTGGCGCGTGCCGGGAGGGCCAGCCCCAGGCACCTGAGACGCGGGAGAACTGTCCCGGGCCGCGGCCACCTGAGCCCAGGCAGCTGGGCAGTGCGGAGCACGCGCCTTGGCCTCGCGGCCTGGTTTGGGTCCCAGCTTAGTGTCCACACCCGCACGTAGGGTCACGCGAGCTCCAGGGTGCCTGAGGGTTATAGGAGACGGGGCGCTGCAGGCCCAGTGGGGAGCACAGCCTCTCCCGGTGACCCTCCTCGGGCTGGAGGGGTGGGCGGGTCTGCGGGCCTGGCCCTCCGCCCGGAACCCACCACCGCCAGGCGGGTGATTCCTGCCGACCACCTCTGGCTGCGTCTGGTGGAATTTAGAGAACAGGCCACGGCCGTCAGGAGTTAGGGCTGAGTCCTCCCAGCATGGGACCGCGGGCAGCGCTCGCTCCAGGTTGACCGGCCCCCAGCCCCGGCGGTATCCCTGGCCCCTCCCACCGGCCCCAGGGTCACAGGGCGAGGTCACGTCTCCTTACGCCTTCGCTGGCTGCAAGTCTTGGGAGAGGCGTGCCCTCCCGAGTGCCCTCCCTGCCCACAGCCCGTCCCTGAGACCTATCTGCTCATGGGCAGTTACTGCGTGTCCTGCACTGGGCCCGAGTGGGGGAGGGGCGGCCCCGGAGCCCACGCTGACCCTGGACGTGGCCGATAAGCCGCAGAGCTTCTTATCGGAGGGGCCGGCCAGTGTCCCTCACCCCCTTGGCCATCACTACGGTCCTGCCTGGAGGTCGGGCCCTGTGTCCCGTTCAGCCCGGTGGGAGAGGGGCAGGGGCCGGGCAGATCATGGCCTTGGGGTAGCGATCAGACCTCGTGGGGACCTGGGGGTGTCTCAGGGACCCCAGAGCGAGGAGATGGTCTGGCCTGGGCCTGGGCCTCCCTGCCCTGCTGACCTTCCGTCTCTGGGTGTCTGCCCCTCTCCCCCCCCCCCCCCCCCCCCCAGTTTCAGAGAACAAGGTGACTGCTGTCACCACTGCTGTCCCCCTGGCTGCCTGGACTCACGCTTGGTGCTTGGTGGCCCACACCAGCCAGCACCTGGGACCGCAAGCTGGGATCTGGGTCCCCAGCCCACGTGCCTGGGGTAGGTGGGCTGCTGGTGTCTCTGACCCCAGGCTTGGCCTCAGGACCCGGCGGTCACGGGGCCCAGGGTCTACCTCTCGTCCTCTGCTCCCAGCCATGGGGGCTCCTGCCCCACATTTTCCGGCAGGTGCCGAGGGTCTGTCGGCTGGAGGGTGCTGGGCAGAAAGGCCGGGATCGGGTGGAGGGCACGTTGCCCACCGCTCCGTCTTTCTTCCCCACCCCCACCCTTGGGGGCCCCCGTCCTTCCCAGACTCTCCTCAGGGACTCGGAGGCAGAGCCACACGGGGCAGGGGGACCCGGCAGGGTCACCCCTGTCTGGAGTCAGCGCGCTGCACGCGCGTGTGCGAGAACGTGTGAGTGCGTGAGCCCGTAGGAGTGTGCGTGCCTGAGTGTGCACGTGTGTGTGTGTCCCGTGTGCCCTCTGCCCCTACCTCCTGCTGGCCGGGCAGCACACGGGCTCGCCCCCGCCCTGTGGGCTGGCTCCCTCGGCAAGGGCTGACAGGTGTCTGCCGGGAGGCCGGGCAGGCGTGAGCCGGGTGGGGGCTGGCGGGCGGCTGAGCTGCGCAAAGACCTGGGGTTTACTCGTGGAGGCCAGAGGATGGAGAGGGTCGGAAGCAGAGGTGTGTTCTGGGAAGCTGGCAGACCGTCGCAGGGAGGGCGCTTTGGGGCCGGCTGACGCTGGGTGAGGCTGGCACGTCCCCGTTAGACTTCCCTGGCCAGCCCCCCCCCCCCCCCCCCCGGAGCCTACGTTAGTTCCCCCCCGGGAGGGGGCTGTGAGCGTCAGATCCAGTGGTGGCCCGCGAGGGCTCCTGGGAGTAACGGGGGCTGCTGGGGCCCGCCCGTGGCGCGTGCCCACTGCCGCGGGCCCAGGCTGTGGCAAGCATCGCTGGCCGGGGGCCGCCCTCAGAGCCCCTTTGAGCTCCCGCCTTGGCACCCTCGACCAGTCGGTGAGCACTGACCCAGCGGGTGCCTTACTGAATGGAGCCAGTAGGGGAGGGTCCTCACAGAGCTGAGGAGGGGGAGGGGGCCGCACGCATGAGCTGTGCCTCGGCCCAGGTGGACCCCCCTTGCCCTCTGGCTGGGTGTCTCAGCTCCAGGATCCGCTCACCGTCTTCCGGGCAGCTAGGTCTATACACCCTGGAGGGCGAGCCAGTCCTGCAGGTAGGGTCAGTCATGCTCACTTTAGTATGAACGAGCCTAGTGCCCATCCTGGATGGGCCCAGTAGGAAAGGATAGGAAGGCAGGTTTCCTCCGATTGTTCTGTGAGGACATTTAGGTCCGATTGCCCCGTCCGTGGTGAGCTGGCCAAGCCGGGAGCCAGGTTCAATGTCTTACTCTAGCCGGCGCTCTTATTTTCTGACTGCCCCCCTGGGGCGGTGGGGTGAGCGAGCCGATGGGGAACTGGCAGAGGGGAACACACCTGGGGGAGAACCTGGCGGAGAGGCATGTGGGGTACCAGGAACCTTGCATGTGGTGCCTTTCTCGGTACCCAGGAGGTGGGTTTGTACCCCACTGGTGACAAGGGGGGCTCGGCTCCTTGCCCAGGGCCACCCGGCTGGTTGGTGGCAGACCTGGGGTTTGAACGGGGTTCTCGGGATTCCTCTTTGAGGCACGCAGCTGGAGGCTGGGGGAGACATTCCTCGTCTGGGAGGGGCCCGGTGGCTGAGCCCGCCCGCCCACCCGCCCGGTGGGGCCGTAGATGCCTTGTTTCCTACACAAACAGCCGGGGCTGGCTGGAGCAATTTTATTTTTATTTCCTATTTTTACTTCCCCGTTGGCTCTTTTTAGCAGCTCTGGGTCAGATAGGCCCCCGCCCTCCAGGCTCCACCCGGCTTCCTGGCCCGGGCCTGGGGCCTCAGAGAAGATGAGTGTGTGTGGCTCCGGGTGGGGGGAGGGACTCGGGCCTTGGCTTGCACTCACTTGGCGATGGGGAGCTCGCTCCCTCTCCAGACAGTTCCATAGTGGCCCCTTTGCATCCTCTGAAACCAGCCACCGGCGGGGTTGCCGGGAGGGGGGGGGGGCGGGGGCGCCTTGGTGCGTGACTCAGTCACCTCACACCCCTGCCTGGTTCTCAGCTGGAGGTTGAGGCCGGCGGTGGCCGTGACAGAGGGGAAGGCAGGACCGGTATAGGTGTGTGTGCTGGGTGGGGTGGGCTGTGGACACGTGGGTGAATAAATATGCCATGTGCCTGCCTTGGACTGGACAGGGCGGGCCGAGGGCAGGGCTGGACTTGGCCTTGTTCAGACCGTGTCCACCAAGGGCCCTGGGCCAACCTGCTGAGAGACCGGCCATGCTGTGTGGCCAGTAAAGCCCCCCGCCCCAGGGTGGGGGTTGTTGGAGCATCGGAGGTGGGTGCTGCTGGCTAGGGGCCACGTGGAGACCTCAGGTTAGGGGGCGACTCCCCGGGGGCTCGTGGCCCAGCCTGGGGTGAGGGGCCTTGGGGACCGTACCTGCCTGTGTGAGCACAGCTGGGTGGTGTGCCGGCATTTGCTGGATTGGGGTCCTGAACTGTGAGACCAGGCCAGAGAAGGCACCCGACCCTCCGGGCTCCCAGGCTGAGTGGGGCTGGGGTGCGGGACCAGCCAAGCTGTAGCCCACCAGGTGCCTGGTGCGGCCGGTGCCAGAGCTGCTGCAGGTGAGGCCTGGGCTCAGAGAGGCTGGGCAGATTCTCAAGGCCACACAGCTCGGGGTGTGGGGTGGCCGTCCCCGCCCTCTCCTTGTCTCCTTCGTCAGACCAGGAAGCTGAGGCCTAGGAAGCCGGAATGCTGCTGCCACGGTCCCACAGGTGGCAGCTTGGGACCCCGCCCCGTGCTGCCCGTGCCGGGCCTTCGGTGGTGGTGGTGGGTGGGGGAGGGGCTTGAGGGAAGGCAGCGGGTTTACCCAGGACCTGCTGGGGGCCACGCACGAGGTGGAGGGCTGCAGCATCAGAATGGAAGGCCCGCGTGGCCCTGACGTCGGGGCGCTGCTTGCCCGGATGGGGACACGGGATACAGACGTTTCCCACGCGGACAGGCCCACCCTGCCGATGCTCGTGGTGCGAGCCGGGCCAGGTGGCCGGTGGCCGGCCGGAGAGCGGACGGGTGGGTCTGGACGGGGGCTTAGGGCTCCATGGTCGGGGGGGCTGCCGGGGTGACTGATGAAGGACACAGGCTTGGTGTGGGGCTGTCCGGGTCTGGCCCCGCCCCGGGGGTGCCTGCTTTGTCTCTGTTTCTCCATCACTGGCGGTAGCGACGGGTGCCGAGAGGCCGCGGGTCCCGAACTGCACCCTGCCGAGGTCCACTGGGACCCTCTGCCATCCTGAAGGGGCGGGGTGAGCTCCAGGTAGGGCCTGCGGCCCGTTTTCTGCAGGGCACAGGTGTGGTCTCCCGGGCTGACGTGGGAGCCCCAGCGGCGCTCAGGCCTGCCGCGTGGGTCTGGGGGCTTCTGGCCCCAGGAGGCAGTGGACGGACCTGCCCGGCCTCCCTCCTGGCCCTTCCTGTCCTGGCTGGCTCGGGAGAGTCCTCGGCCGAAATCCCACCGTGTGGGTGATGTGGGTGGCTCTCGGGTGCACGTGTGGGTGCCGGGACCGTTGGTGATCCCTTCGGTTAGTGGCCGGGAGACCGAATCCCGCAGCTGCGGCGGGTGAGGGGTGCTCCCTCCCTGGAGGGGCCCAGAGATGACAGGATTTATCCCCGCCCTGCCCTTGGGAGGTGGCGTATGTGGGCAGGGGACATCTGGGCGGTGGGTCTACAGGGTGGGGGGCTCCTGGGGCCTGGGAAGCCCTGTGTGGGTCGGGTGGCCCTGGGGAGCTGGGGCAGCTGCAGTCACACCTTAGCTGTGTGGCCTGGGCCACTATCGCCCTCTCGGGGCCTGGACTTTGTTAAAACCTGTGAGGTGGGGCAGTGACACTGGCCACTGGGGAGGGCCTGAGTAGGGACAGACCTTCAGTTCTTGCCTGGGAGCAGGGAGGATTGGTGGCAGGGGGCCCCTCTGAACCTCGGTGTCCTCGTCTGCGGGGTGGGGAGAGGAGTTTCTCGCTCTGGGGCCCGGGCCTGGGAGGGATTGCCCGTCAGTGCCCGGTGGCACCAGGAAGGTGGGGGGCACTCGGTGTCGGGCTGGGCCAGAGTTCTCCCCTAGGAGGGGGCGGTTTCAGGGGCAGCTGGCTCCAGAACCATCCCGGGCACCAGGGATCTCCGGGGGCGGGAAGCGAGACCCGTTGCCTCGTGTGACCTTGGCATGGACTTGGGGGGTCCGTCCCCCGTGTAGTCCCCGCAGGTCTCTCCCTGTGCAGCGTCCCGGCCCCCGGCTTCAGGGAGCGAGCACCGAGCCCTGCAGGGGAGTGATTCTGGGTTGGGCTCCCCTTCTTCCGGCAAAGCAAAGAGGATCTTTCGTAACTGTGGGAAAGAGCATTTCTCCCCGAAGGCGGGCGGGGGTGGGGGCTTGGTCAGCAGATGTGACGTCCCCCGCCCTCCTGCCCTCCTGCCCTCCTGCCCTCCTTCCAGCAGTGCCCTCCCGCCCTTTGCCCGTCCTCACGGCCCCACCGGGGCGGCCCGGGTCCCCCTTGGCCGGGACCTGGCGGTCTCCCGGGGGTCCCCGCTGGCAGAGCGAGCCTCTCTCTGGCCGCTCCCACCTCTGAGCCTTTGAGCAGGCCCTTCCCTCTGCTGGGCGTGCCTGCCCGGCCCCGGCTCTTCCAGCCCTGCACCCCGATTCCAGTGAGCCTCCTCCCCCCTTGCAGCTGGTCCCCGGACCTGAGCTGCGTGTCCCTGCCCTGTGAGGGTCCCTGCCACCGCACCTCTGCTCCGCGCCCCGGGAGGGGATCGGGCCACACGCGGACAAGTCTGCCTTGCTCACCCCGCGCCTCAGTTTCCCCAGCCCCAGGTGTTCCCTTCCGGCGCTGAGGAGCCAGGACGGTGTGGCTTATGGTCCTCGGGGTGGGGGGTGGCCGCTGTGGTGGCAGGGGGCCCGGAGCTGGCTCGCTCAGCTGGGATCTGGCTAGCGTGCTGTGGGTGCTTGGCAGGGCCTGGGGCCAGCGGACTTGGCTTCCTGCCCACACTGCTGGAAGGGTCTGTGATTCGGGTCCCACCCCTGTGCTCCTGACTCAGCAGCCGCAGGGTAGGGGAAACCGGAGGTTTCTCCACAAAAACCCCAACCCTGGGCATCCGCCACAGGGCCCAGATTGCTCTCTCCAAGGTGGGAAGTGGGGTTGCTTCCTGCCCCTGGGTTCCCAGCAGAAGATGGGGGCTGGGGCTGGAGCCAGGGTGTCCCCCCGACCCCGACCCCCGACTGCCCTTCCCCTGCGTACCACCCTCTGTGGCTCCCCAGTGCTCACAGGAGGAAGTTCTCACTGCCTCCCGGCCTGGCTCTCCTTCTGCCCGCCCTGCCCCTCCTGCCGCCACCTGGGATACCCCTCGGTCTTCAGGAGCAAGGCTTGCTTCTGCCTCTGGGCCCCACGCCTCCTCACCTGCAAGCTTCCTGCTCTGTCCGGTGCGCACGTACGCGGCCTCCTCGGGGGGCCCTCCCGGGCTGGGTCTCCTCTGGCCCTCAGCAGCAGTGATGGCGAACCATCACCCCGGTGGTAGTGGCAGGGTGGGGCTCGGAGCCCCCTCGGCGTCCGTGCTGGACCCCATGGTCAGACGTACGTGTGGAAGGGAGCGTTGAAGCCCTCTAGCGGGGCCAGCCTCCTGGGGCCTGGGGCTGCCCAGCAGGGCATTCGGGCTGGTGGTCACAGGACCTTTGCTCGAGCTCCTTGGAGAGGGTGCCTCCGGCCCCCTGAGGCTCCGTCTGCCCCAGTCCAGTGTGTGTGGTGGCTCCTCTGTCTGGACCACCGACGGAGGGTCTGCGGAGGGGAGGGACGTGGATGCGCCCCAGGGGTCGTCCGTGAGTACTCGGTAGGGGGCGGTTTGGGGCAAGGGCCTCACTTTCCACACTGTCAGGTGGGGAGACCAGCCCCCGTCGGGGTGTCTTGGGGCCCATGTCCGCACTGCCTGGGGCTGCACCTGCTCCTGGGGGTGGAGGTGCTGGGGAGGAGGTTGAGGGTTTGGGCTCAATGCAGAGACGGGGTTTCGTGGCCCCGTGGCCACCAGCGGTGGGCGCACCTCGTGACCACCCTGGGACCAGCGTGGGGGTGGCCGTGCCGGGTGTGGAGCCTGGGTTTGAAGAGCTGCATTCGGGGTCTGGGTGGCCCCCCGCAAGCAGGGTCTGGTGGGTACGTGCCATTGTCACTCTGACCTCGCGTTCTGGGCCTGGCCGCGCCTGCCGGGTCTTGATTCCGTGCCTGATGGCCGCTTGAGTGCCCCCCCCCAACCCCCACGGTGCCAGCTGCCTGCTTGATCCCTTAAGGTATTCGCAAAACATGAGCTAAAACAGGTTCTTCCCCGGGGTGGGGGGTTGGCCTGCGCAAGGAGGGAGGGAACGACTGAAGCTGAAATGAATTGCGCTGCATGGTTTTCCTCCCCCCGCCCCCCCACTCACCGTCAGTGCGCGATGCGTGACGAGGGAGAGTGAAACGTAATTAGAGTCTCGACTCACTCGCTTCATTCATGACTAAATCTGGGTCAGCTCCCGGCACAGATAAGCACGAGCGGGCGCCGCACGGCGGGACAGCGGCAGGGCGACCGCACCCGCTTGGCGTGCTGTGCCCAGGTGCCCCCTCCTACAGGAAGCCCTCCTCGATAACCCCCACTTGGGAGGCTCTTCCCCACCCCGGAGGCCCAGTGTCTTCTGCCTCTGGTGGTGTCTTTTCCCCGCCTTCCCCGTAGGGACCAAGTTGGGGGCAGGCAGCAGCTCTGGGGGGGCACGTGGGGGTGTGATGTGCTGTCAGGGACCCCCTGCTTGCATTGCACACTTGTCCCCAACCGCTTGGCCCTGATCGTGCCGTGCGTTTTAGATCTCTCCCACGCTGGCATGGTCCTTAGGTTGGAGTCCCAGCTCTGGCCCTGGCACTCGTCCCTGCTGGGGGGTGGACCAGCTGTACTGACCTGCTCTCTGTTGCTAGAATGTTCCCAGCCCTCTCCTTGCTCATGGCCTTTGCACGTGCTGCGCCTTCCCCGAATGCCCTTCCTCGTATCGCCCTGTGGCCCATTTCCTTCCTTCTGGTCTCACTTGGGTGTCGCCCCCCCCCCACAGACCCCTTCACTGCCGTGGCCTCACCCCCACCGTGAACCTCAGCCACCTCAGCCTCTGAGGGTTTGTTGATGGGGCTGCCGTCTGTCCCCCTGACTGGCGGGTGTGCTCTGGGACTGTGGCCGCCCCAGGGACCGTATCCTGGCCTGTATCCTGGCATCCACACGTCTTCACGGTGGGTGCAGCGAGAACGCGGCTGAGCCCCCACTTCTGGGGTCTGCGACTGCCCCTGCCCTCTGCCTCCTCCCGCTCGTAACCTTGCCGAGACCGTGGGGTGCCCTTTGGGAGGGGTGAAGGGAAGGTGCTGCCTCTGGCAGACGGCCCACGCAGCATTGCTGGGCTCTGCATAGTGAGCGCTCTCGGGGGCCTCGGGGGTTCGGGAGGCCGAGCTGGGCAGTGTCTGGATAGATGAGAGACGCCGGGGCCTGGCCGGGACCCCTCCACCCACGTCCTGATTCTTAGTTTGTAGAAGGGGGAAACTGAGGCCTGAAGGGGAGGTGTTTGGCCTGGATTGAGGCCTCGGGGGAGGGTTTGAGAGGAGCCGCCTCCCGGCTGCACGTCCTGGGCTGGACCTGGGCTGTGGGGGAGGGCCCCTGGCCATCACTGAGGTCACGGGGAGGGCCCCAGGAGGTCACCGTGGAGGCGATAGGCAGGCAGAGGTGAGGTGGGAGCCTAGGAATCACTCTTGGACGGATGGCACGGGCAGCTGGGTGCAGAGCCTGGTGGAGAAGGGGTTAAAGATTGAGCGAAGTCATCGTATGTCTAATTTTCCGTCGTGATTTAATAAAAATGTAAATCGTGGGGCGGAGGACGACCCACCTCACCGTGGTGTTGACCAAGATTAATTGTGGGCTCCTGGTGGTCAGCCTGCCTTTGTCTCCACGCCCCTGAGCCTGGTGCTTCTGCCGGCCCTGGGGGCCAGAGAGCGAGGGGCAGGTACCACGCCCTCCGCCCGGACGGTCGGGGAGCCGGAGCGCCAGGGGCCGCCGCGGGAGCGTTGGGGCATCTGCTGAGGAGGAAGGCCCCAGAAGGAGGCTCTCCGCTGACTCCTGCACCCCCGTCTCCAGAGGAGCTCAGGGGCTAGGCCAAGACGGCCCCGGGGCCTGCGGTGACTATGGTCAAGCCCCGGGTGTGTGGGGGTGATGTTCGCGGTGGGGTTGCAGCAGGGGAAGAGGTGGCAGGCAGAGGCGTGGAGGAAGAGCATTCCGGGCTGAGAGGCAGCACGTGCAAAGGCCCTGACATGGGAGCGAGCCCGGCCTGCGAGGGTCAGCGTGCAGGCGGATGCCGGGTCCCCCCACGAGGCGGGGGCAGGGGCTGGGGCCGGCGGGAGACGAAGCCGGCTGGGGTACAGGTGGGGCTGCTGGGCCTGTCCCGAGAGCCATGCAAAGTCCTCATGGGGCTCAGCGGGGAGCGGGACTCTGCGGGAGTCTGGGGGATCCTGGCCTGGGTGAGAGGCTGCGAGGAGGTGGCGGGGGGTGGCTCGTGAACCTGGGCTGTCATTAGAGCCACGATCGACAGGCCAGGGCGGGGTTCCGGGGGCTTGAGCTGCCCGAGACGTTTGGGTCCGGGTGGGGGTGCTGTTTGTGGGGTGTGGCGAGGGCGGGGTCCGGCGTTCTGGGTGGGCCTTGGGGACGGCAGGGCCTCACGGGGCCACGTGGAGGCTGGAGCAGCAGCCGTCGCCGCCCGGGCTTGGGACTCCGGGGTCTGCGGTCAGAGCGCGGAATGTTCTAGGGGCGGCGTTCTGTCCGCTGACTCCGGAGAGTGGCAGCGGCCTTTGCTGGCGTGGCGGCGCGGTGTCCGTGGAGGGATGGGTGCGGGGAGGGTGGCCGCAGTTTGGGGTGGGTCGTGGCCGGGGGAACCACACGCACCGTGGAGCTCGGTTTAGCGGAGGTCGGCGGCTGTGGGGACTCTTCCTCAGACAGTCACCTCCCCTCCTGAGAGAGGTCGCTCCCGCGCGTCAGACCCGCGCCTGGTCCGGGGGTCCCGGGGCTCTGGTGTGTCTGGCCCTTGGCTGTCAGGCAGCGGAAGCTCGCTGGGGCACCTCCCGGGGATGAGGGGCACCGAGGGGCGCAGCCGGGCCCCGGCGAGGGCGGGCTTCTCCCCCGACACCGGCTCTGCCTGGCTGAGCGTGGGCCGTGCCGTCTCACCACGGAGAGAGGCTCCGGGGGCCAGGGGCGCAGGCACGTCGGAGACCCGGTCGTGCCCCAGGTGGGTCGTGCCTGGTGACAGTCCGCGGGCTTTGTGCCTCGTCACCTGTGCGTTGTTGGTGGTTCCGATCAGGGGAGCTCTGGGCAGGGAGCACCTCGGCCTGGGTGATGGGCTTGGCCAGGTTTGGTGGGAGCGGAGAGAGGGCACCCGTGGGCGGGGAAGTGGGGCCTGGATCAGGCCTGTGGGGGGCTCTGGAGGCGGGGGCCGGTGTCTGGGAGGGAGCGAAGGAAGGCGGGCTGCTCGGGTGGGCTGTGTGTCGGTGGGCCTCGGCTGGGGGGCTGGGGCGTGCCCCGGGGACGGGGGGGGGGGGGGGGGGGGCGGTGCCCTCATGAGCTGTGCCTCTGAGGTTCCGTGGGACTGAGGGAGTCGTGCCTCTGGGTGCGAAGTGCCTGCATCTGAGAGGCGGTGGTGACCACGGCGGTGGGGCTGGGGGCGGGGGTCCCTCAGCCCCTGAAGCTCTTCATGAGCAGAGGGCATGCGGGGACCGGCGCCAGCGTCTGGCTGGGCGTGCGTGGGGCAGGCCGGCAAGATCGGGAGGGCGCGGATCCCTCCGGCCAGCCATCTGGTCTCGCGACGTTGGGGGTCCGTAGCCCCACCTGGGGCTGCCTGCGCCCTGGGGCCTGGGTGCGTATTTGGCCACTGGACACCCCGAGCCGCGGCTGTGTGTGCACGGATCCGAGCCCGCGGGTGCCGCCCGCTGCGGAAGGCTGCCCAGAGGCGGGCCGGCGGTCGTCTGTGGCAGAGTCCCGACCCCAGCAGTCCCCTGTCCTCCTGGCCTGGCCTGCCTGGAGGTCCCTGGCACGGCTGGGCCCCTGCCCCGCACCCCGGAGCCCTGACTCACGCCTCTGTCCGGAGCACGCGCGGGCCCGGGGTCCACGGGCGTGGGGAAAAGCGGGCCCAGCAGATGGCCGGCCGGGCTCCTCTGCCCGAAGGTACCAGGAGGCGTCACGCCCACCGCGCGCTTTGATTGAACGACCCGTCCGGGGTGACTGGGCAGCTGGTCAGCGTCAGGCTCGCGTGGCAGGAGGCGTGGAAGCCGCCCGGCGCCTGGCAGGGAGGGAGTGAGGCCTGTGAGGGAGGGGTGGGCGTCAGAGACCCCGGGCCCGGGCCCTGGCCCCCACTGACCAGCTGGGACTCGGGGGGCCCTTTGCCCCTCGGAGTCTCAGTTTCCCCATCTGCAAGGGAGGGCGTCTCGACAGGCGGTGCGGAACCGTGTGGACAGTGTGTCGGCGGCTGGAGGGGCTCGTGCTCCTCCTTGGAGGCCCGTGGTTTCTGTCCGGTGAGGACCTGGTGACGGCCCGGGAAGGGTTGCGCGGGGCCGGCGGCTGTGTCCCCCGGGCCCGGCTCCGGGTGCCTGTGCGGAAGTGGGGGGCGCTTGCCGCGTGGGGAGCCCTGCTCTCCGGGCGGCCTGGGCTGCAGCATGGCTCTGCTCCACCTGTCCTTCCGCCACCGCTGCCGCTGCTCCCCCTCCTCTCCGTCCTCCCCCCTCCCCCTCCTCTCCGTCCCCCCCCCCCTCGTCTCTGTCCTCCCCCTCCGCCCCCTTCTCCCCCGCTCCCTCCTCCCCTCCCCTCCCGCTCTTCCCCGTCCTCCTCCCCCTCCTCCCATCCTCTCCCTCCTCCCCTCCCTCTTCCCCTCCCCCTCCCCCCTCCTCCCCTTCCTCCTCCCTCTCCTCTCCCTCCCCCTCCTCTCCGTCCTCCCCCTTCCTCCTCCTCTCCGTCCTCCCCCCTCCCCCTCGTCTCTGTTCTCCCCCTCCGTCCCCTTCTCCCCCGCTCCCTCCTCCCCTCCCCTCCTGCTCTTCCCCGTCCTCGTCCCCCTCCTCCCATCCTCTCCCCCTCCCCCTCCCCCCTTCCTCCTCCCTCTCCTCTCCCTCCCCCTCCTCTCCATCCTCCCCCCTCCCCCTCGTCTCTGTCCTCCCCCTCCTCCCCTCCCCTCCTGCTCTTCCCCTTCCACTTCCCCCTCCTCCCATCCTCTCCCTCCTCCCCTCCCTCTTCTCCTCCCCCTCCCCTCCCCCCTCCTCCCCTTCCTCCTCCCTCTCCTCCCCCTCCCCCTCCTCTCCTTCCAGGCGGGAGTCTCCTGGCCACACTAGGGGCTGCTCATCTGAGATGTTTTTGTTCTCTGCTGAGAGGTGGAGGTGGGAGGGAGGGAGGCCGGGTGTCCTTGCCCTGCTACCAGTGCACGTGGGGACACGTTCCGGGGAGCTGAGGGTCCCACTGCCGGTTGAAGCACCGTCCCCTGTGGGCCGTGTGGTGGCTCCGTGAGGGGACAGGGCCCGCACTTGACAGCTTGGCCATGCTTCTGCTCCTCGGCAAGGCTGGGCAGGCGCCCAGGGACGGCGGGCAGGGCCTCTCTTCTCCTGCCTCAGTGTCCCCTCCCATAAAACAGGGACAGCGCACTCAACCTTGAGGCGTAACTGACCGATCGTGAGGGAGTGTTGGCATTAGGGGCCAGGCCCTGTGACGCTTTGCTTCGGAAACTGCGGTGCTAGGAATGGGGCTGGTCCTTCCGGAGGGTCGGGCTGGCGTCGGAGGTCCAGCCGTGGCAGGACTGTGGCCAGGGAGGTCTTGCTGGAGGCTCCCCGCGGGGACTCACCCACTAGAGGCCCCCGACCACTGGCACGGCTCGCGAGGCACCCAGAGCCGGGACACGGGAAAGGCAGCACCCACGACCCAGGTGACGGGCGGGATGCTGGCTGTGGGGCCAGCGGGCATCTAGCCTCTGCCCCCTGGGCTCTGCTCCCCCAGGCCGCCCTGACCTCATCCCCCCGAACTTGGTGTCCTCCTGGCTGGGGGAGCCCCTGGAGAGGGCAGGGAACCGACACCTCGGGAAATGCGATCCCCTCCCTGGCCTGTGAATATTTCATCAACGGATTAAAAATTGAAGCAGGGCTGCTCCCGGAGGGCGGAGGAGGGGCGCCGCCTCTGTGTCCGGCCCGTTGGAGCATCTTTCTCGGTGACGGAGCCATGTCTCTTAGAACGTGACGTCGCTGTTGAAAATGCCGTTGCGCGGCCTTCTTTAATTAAGACGTAAGAACCAATCTGCTGCCGTGAATGAATCCTTGACCGTCCGAGCGAGAGGCGACGGTGCACAGGAGGGCTGTCAGAGCGGGCGTGCGGGGGGGCCTGCGAGTCTTCGGTGGAGGCCACGCAGAGGCTGTGGCGGGGCCTGGGCGCGTGCTGGCACGCGTTGGTGGGGTCGTTCTGGTCTGTGCATATACGTAGGGTTGGGTGGGAGAGTCCGGTCTCTGTGTGTGCGCACGTCTGTGCGTGTGCACGTGTGGGGCTGGAGAGGGCCTGGGTGGCTGAGGTCTGGCTTCCCGCCAGTCGGGAGACCTGTCGTGCCTGCGTGGCCTGGCGCCCGGAGAGCCGGAGCCCTGGCAGCCCTCCAGGGGGGCGTGAGGTCACACGGGCAGCTTGGGGACGGTGAGGGTCCCAGGAGTGATGTGGGAAGGGTAGGCAGGGCTCGGGTGCAGCAGGGGGACGGTGTTCTGGGCCCTGGGGCCGAGGGAGAGAAGGCCTCTTTCCGGGGCTGCCCAGGTGGATTGACGGGTGCCTGGCAAGGCCAGAGGGGCTGGCCGGCTGACACGCGGCCTCCAGGCCTCGGGAGCTTGTGCTTGAATGGGAAGTGCCACCGCTCCAGGAGAGCACGTCAGGGTTCCTGGCGGGTGCGCCGGGTCAGGAGGACACGGAGGTGGGGGCATCCAGCCAGGTGGCTGCTTGCCGGGGGCGTCCGAAAGACGGCATCAGGGCCCCTGGGTGCATCTCAGGCACCAGGGCGGGTGCAGGGGCCCCGCTCCAGGCCCCCCGGTGGGCGCGCCGGGCTTGGCCGGGCTGCCCTGCCCCTCCCCGCCTCCCTCCTGCCCAGCGGCGGGCAGAAGTGGCCCCTCGCCAGGCAGCAGACTGCACAAGGCAGACTGTCTGGACCACCCAGCCTCCAGCCGTTCTCCTGCTGGGCCTCTCTTGTTTCCCTTGGGCCGGTTGGAGCCGATCCCGGCTGCTGACGGGCGGGGCATCGGTTTCCCGGTGCAGGTGCCGAGGGGTTGGGGGGGGGGGGGGCGGTGCCCGCCTGGGGTGCGGCTCTGCGTTCAGTTCTTAATGTCCACGTGTGTGTCCTGCGGGGGCGCAGAGAGGGTCCTGCTTGCTGTTTGCACAGTCAGCTGGGAGAGCAAGGGGGCCCCACTCCCTTTGGGGACGTTGAGGCCTCGGTTGGCCTCTCTGGCGGGTAGGGGGAGGTGGGGGCCGAGTCACCCGAAGCGGGGCTGGTGCACATTTGCTCTTTCTCCCGACCGTACCCGTACCTGCAGCAGGGAGCCCGCGGTCCCGCCTTCTCCTTGCCTTTGTTTTCTTTCCCTGGGGACTCAGCCCCTCTTCCTGTCGTGGGCGTCACCGGGCATTTTACACCTGGCGGGTCCTGCGGTTTTGGTCGCCGAGCGCGGGGGTTCGGGCCGTGTGGCGCAGGCTGGGCAGGGCAGGCCCAGAGGGGGCTCTGGGGGCCGGGGTGCCCCTGAGCTGGCTCGGCGGGGAAGGGGTGCTGGAGGTGTGCTCCCGAACGTCCCCGGGAGGCCGAGATGCTGGCGGCCTGGGCTGTGGGGTCCCGGGGAGCCCGGGTGGCCTGGGCTGTAGGCGTGCACCTGTGCACGTGCGTGCCTACGTCTGTCCACGTGCACGTGTGCTCACGCTTGTACGCGTTGGGCCGGTCTCCCTTCTCGCGGCCTGGCGTTCCTTGCTTTAAGCAGACCTTCACCTGCTTTCAAGAGCTCTGGCTTTACCCAGAGGTGTCCTGTCGCCTTCTTGGAACCTGTGTGTCCCCAGCACGCTCCGGGCCTCCTGGAGGTGGCGCCTGGGCACGCCCCTCCTTCTCCAGGTCAGCAGGTGGTCCGCCCCTCCTGGTCTGTCTCTGGGCAGGGGGCTCGAGGGGCCCTCTGTGTGGTGATGCCAGGCCTCGGGAAGGGAAGGGGTGCCTTCGGAACGGGATCCGTTCACAGGGCTGGGTGGACCTTTTTGGTAAGTCAAGCTCCCCGGGATTCCTGACCTCTGTTGGGCCGGGGGACGTTGGCCAGACTCGGGGACGGCTCCGCACACATCCACGGTCCTTGCCGGTCGGGGGAAAGTGTTCCGAAGGTGCTGGTTTGGATAAGGTCGGGGTGAGGGGGAGGTGCCGCCTCCGAGAGCAGTGGCCCCCAGGCCTCTGGAGAAAGAGAGCCAGGACTAGACCGTGACCTCTTGCCTCCATAACATGTCTGCCCCCACGCCTCTACCTGGGAAGACAGTAGGCGCGTGCGGCCGGCACCCTTGCTCCGGTGGGCTGAATAAACGGGGCTCAGCAGCGAGGAGTCTGGGTCTGGGCCCTGGCAGGAGGGTGTGCCGTGCCGGGTTGGCGGCGTGTGCCCGGGAGGACGGCACAGGAAGAGGCACGTGCCCTGCGGGGCTGGCCGGGGTCCTCGGCCCCCCGCTGCTCCTGCAGCCGGGCTCCTCCACCGAGAGCTGAGCCGGGGGGCTGTGTCCGTCGTCCTGTCTCGTGCAGAATCGTCGGCTGCTCACTGCCTCAGGTTCCACGTCCTCTGTCCTCGAGCAGCCCGGCGGAGGAGGCCTTCCAGAGGAGGTGCCGGGGTGAACGGATCTCCTGCCCTAACTGCAGCCTCGCGTGGGCCAGCCCGTGGCGCTCACCGTGGCTGCCCTTCGGGGCCACGGGTGGAGTTTGCAAAGCACCCTGTGCCCGGGCCACACCCCACACCTACTAGACCGGCAGCCCCGGGGATGTGCCTGGGCGCTGGGGCTTCTCGGCGACTCCCTGACGGGTCCTAACGTGCCATCAGGCCGAGACCCACCGGCTCAGGGCATCCGGGTCGCGTTCCTGGGCGCCCTCTGCACGGCTCCGCGTGAGCGCCGGGCATCCGTGAGATTCCAGTCTTCAGGAGCTCTGTTGTCGCCGTGAGCCTCAGATCTGGGTCAGACCGCCCTCCCGGGCCCCGGGCCCTCCGTGTTCCTCAGGCGATGATTATCCCAGCCCTCAATCTGTGGCTTCTGTCTGTGGATCTGTGCACTCTGTCCTTGCAGGGGCCACAGGAAGTGTCACTGGGGAGTTTGGGAGCCTGCCCCAGAGTTCTGGCGTGTTTGGACCAGAGTGACCCCCAGAGAGACTGGCGTCCCTGCTCTCAGGAAGCTGCATGTGTGGGGTCTCCGTCGTAGAAAGGCCCAGGACGCAGAATTCCGTGAAGAACGCATATCCCTCTCTCGTCTGCCCATGTTGGCCTTTGGGGTCCAGGGTGGGGCTGGGCTGGGCATCCCTGAGCCCTCCTCTATGTCGGGCTCCCCTCTGCCTGCACAGTGCTTGGGCACCACCCCCGGGTGAGAGGGGCAGCGGCTTTGCTGGGGAGGCCCCCGCTGCCCGTGTCTCTGTCTCTTTCCCCGCCCCGGGTCCGTCCTCATCTGGCAGAAGCGCGGTCCCCTGGCCCTGGGATCTGTGCCGCGGGTTCCCCGGGTCAGCGCGAGCAGTGCTGGGTGGGACATGCGGCTTGTCCAGCTTGGAGGGGGCAGGGAGCCCTTGTCCGGCGGGCCCCGGCCTGTCAGCGAAAACCAGCCCGAGCCTCGCTGTGGGTCTGGGAGGTGTTGGAAAGCACCCTCACCCCCGTGCCTTCCTGGCCTCCGCGTCCTGGTCTTGCCCTCTGGAGGGCTGGGTTGGCGAACGATGCTCGAGTGCTCACGGCTCAGCCCGGCCCAGGGGTCGCTGTTGGTCAGTGTGGGTCACTCTCTCCTCCCCGGGGCTGCACGTCCTGGCTGGCGCAGGGAGGGAGAGGCCCAGGCCCGGAACAAGGGGCTTGGTGAAGCAGCTGTCCGCAGGGAGGTTTCAGAGTGCCCTCTGTGGCCAGGGCCGGATGAGGGCTGTTGGGGGTGGGGGGACGCACCCAGCTTCTATTTCCATGCACGGCAGCCTGGAAGGGCGGCGGGCCCTTGCCACACCACGGAGGCAGGTAGGGACCCGGCTGTCTCGTACAGGTTGGAACGCTGCTGGGGGTTCCTCCCGGGGCCCTGAGCTCTGCCCTGCCCAGGAGTCTGCACATTTTGGAAAGCTTTGTGGCACCCTGGTCCTGGGAGACCGGAGGTTTTGAGGTCGGCCTGCTCCCAAGGGTCAGAGAAGCCCTGAGTGGGGGAGGCTGGACTGTGGCTGGGTTCTGGAGTGGCCACCTGCCCTCGGGGACGGCTGCTGGGCCTTGATGTAACCCCCCCCCCCCGCCCCCCTGCCCTCCCACCCTCCCGCAGAGCGGCAGGGCCTGTCCGAGGCCAGGTCTCCCTCCTCTCGGGGCTGGAAGACCACGAACCCTGCTGGCCGTCCTGGGGGGCTGGGGGCTGGGGCAGGCGGGGGCTTTCCTTGGGAGCCGCCCCACCTTCACCCGACTTCCCAGCACCCCACCCTGTGGACTACGTCGGTCTGTTGTGGGCGACCCCCACTGGGGAGCAGGGCGTGTGGGCAGGTGACTCAGACGGCCTGAGCCAGGCTTTCCTCAGCAGTGAACTGGGGGGAAAAGAGTTGTGTGTTGGGTTTTTGTCGAGTGGAAAGGAATTGTCCAGCTCATGCCTGGGACACATGCGGGCGGTCGGGCCGGGCCCATGAGAACGGTCCCTGACGGACCTCCAGACCAAGGGGGCTGAGGGACCCCGCTGTGTACCCGCAGCAGAGCCGTGCAGGTGAGCGTGCCTGGGCCAGATGCCCCTCTATCCAGAGAAGGCTCGGGGAGAGTTAGTGCCTCACCCGAGGGCACCAGCCCCTGTCCCCCAGTGAAGGGCCTGAGAGCGCTGGTGATGGTCCTGTTCGGTGGCTCTTGGACCCGACACCCTAGAGCCCCAGACTGGGCATATGGTGGACCTTCTCATCGTGGGCCAGCTGGAAGGGAAGGGCACCGCGTGGCTGGTGGCAGGTGTGTCCTCACAGTTGGGAAAGAGCTGCTTTCTCAGGGGTATGGCCACACCGCGCCAGCCTCACCCTGCCCTGGGGCTGGCTCAGCCCCCAGCTTGTCACGGAGGGCGGCTCCCTGGGGCCTGCTCGCCTGTCTCCTCCCTACCCGGCACCCAGCGGGCAGGCGGCCCCGGAGCCCCAGCACCCAGGCTCCTGCAGGGCACCCCCAGGAGGCCTCGGGCCCCTCGCAGGGCTGGGGAGCAGTGGAGGTGCATCTAGGGCAGAAAGAGAACAAAACAAGAATCCGCCCCCAGCCCCCAGCCCACACCCCGAGTCTTCTTATCTGTTCCGGGGCCTGTTGCAATCTCTTGCTTGGTGCCGTGGGGAAATGCGATGGAGAGATAGTTGTCAGGCGAGGACTGTCTGGGCCAGTCGGACAGGTTTGGTTCCTGCCCGGGGTGGAGGGGAGAACCTGGCCGGAGGTCACTGCCTAGAGCGGGCGGCTCATGTAGGCTCCTTGTGGGTCCTGAGAAAGGGGGCTTTGCACAGAGCAGGGGACTGGCTGGTGGACATAATCGAGAGCAGATTTTGGGTAGAAAATGCCCTACCCAGCCGGAAGTCAGATTTCTGTTAGAACCTTCTGGAACACAGACATGTGCCAGAAGGAGGCAAAAAGGGCTACCCTCAGCTCGGATCCTCTGTTCTTAGAAACTCGTAAATCATGGTTTCTTAGTAAGTTTATCAGTTTTGCCCTGGTGACCTTTGACCTGTCTTATCATAGGACAAGACCTCGGGGACAGTTTGTAGCAAACCCGAGTTTAGCAGGGAGAAGTGACAGCCGAGGAGGAGGCAGAAGATACCAACTGTGACCTGGGCCACCCAGTGAAAGGGTGCCCCGGGGACACGGAGTGGCTGGAGTGTGGCTCTGTCTGCTAGCGTGGGGGAAATGGATCGTGGGATCCTTTTGATAGTCTGGGACATGGCTGGAATGAGCGGTGATGCCTCTGTGTGTTCCCATGGACAGACCCTGGTCACCCGCCACCCGAGGGTCCTCTCCTTCACGGCGGTCCCCACAGGAGGCCGCGTGTCGCTTCTGAGAGGCCACCCTGGTGCCCCACCCCTGGCCTGGGCCACGAGTGAGCTCTTTTCCCCGTCGGGGCTGAAGTGGCAGACTGTCCAGCCCGGCCGGGGTGTCCTTGCCCGGTGAGGATCCCGGCTCAATGAGCCGCAAGCCGGCCGAGAGGCCCGTCAGACTGTCAGCGGCCACCGTCTTCAGGCAGGAGGTGGGCAAGGGTGCGGGGTGTAGTTGAGGTGAGGGACGGGACTTGGGCAAAAGTGTCTCCGCTAACCTGGGCTGGGGTGGAGCTTTTGGGAAGGCTTCCTGGAAGAAGCGACAGTCTATAGGTCCAGACGAGGGAGCAGCCTATGCAGAGGCCTGTGCAGAGAGGAGTCCTGGGTGTGCGCAGGGAGGTCAAGAGCTGAGGCCTGGCAGGTCTCAGGGGCCCCGTATGAAGTCTGGACTTGACCCTGCGGGAATCGTGGAAGCGTTGTGTGCGGGAACCAGACGGTCCAGTCGCAGAGAATTCTCCAGGAATCCCGGGATCTGGCTTTCCAGGCTTCTGTTTGGGTGTGGTTCCAGCAGAGAAGAGCTGCCTTGGGCCCTCCCTCCCCCGCTCTCCTGGGCCTGGTCATCAGTCAGCCCCTTCAGCCCTGGCGGAGACAGGCTGTTCCTGGGGTGGGCCTGGGCCAGGGCTGGGGTCTCCGCGAGGTGGCGCGGCCGCCTTGGGAGTGTTGGCAGGTCTGAGCCTGGCCTGTGTGTGAGAACATGCTGCTCAGGCGGCGGGGTGGGGGTGGGGGGAGCGGAAGCCCTGCGATGGGCGGCCCTGGGCTCAGGGGAGGGGTGGGGGTCCCAGGACAGGAGAAGGGAGGTGCAGGTGGAGCCCTCGGCCAAGCCTCCCCCGACCCCCGCCATGACAGTGGGGCCCGTTCTGTTCAGGGGGCATTTACTGAGCACGCCTGGGTATGGGAGAAGCTTGGGGAAGGCCCAGGAAGAGTTCGGGTCTGCAGCCAGAGAGTCGGGGGGCCGGGCGGGGGCTGGGTGAGGACCAAGGTGCAGAAGTGGCCGTGGAGAGCTGTCCCGGGCCATCGTAGGTGAGAGCGAGGGGGCAAGTGTTCCTTTGGGTTGGGCTCTGGGGGGGGGGGGGGGGGTCCCTGCTCCATCTGAGGGCACCTTAGGGCCAGATTTGAAAGCCACTGGTCTCACTCTGCAGCTGGGGAAACTGAGGCCCAGCAGGGGACACCCAAGGCCATGCAGACCCTGACGAGGGCGTGTCGGGTTCAGTGGCTTTGACGGGGCGCCCTTGGGCCTCTTGTGTTTTGGAGTGCGGCCCTGAGATAATTACGCGGCAGTAATGAGCTAATTAGTCATGGTGGTTGCCCTCTCCCAGCCCCCCAGCCCCTCATTCTCGCCTCAGGGGACGCTGGAGTGTGGCTCTGTCTGCTAGAGGTGTTGGGCCACTGAGGGTGGGACCCCCGGGGAGGTAGCTAACCCCCTCTCCCCATCAGTGGGCCTGGATTGGTTTTTCCTGGCCTGGATGAAGACGGCTCACTGAGTCCGCTGAATACAGAGAATCGTTTGTGGCCCGAATCCCAGGAGAGGGCTGGGTGCGTGTGGCATCGGGGTCCAGGACAAGGTAGGGTTGAGCCCTGGTGGGAGCAGCTGGCAGGCTGCACCCCCGCTCTCACTGGGGTGTGGAAGGTCCTGTGACAGCTCTTGGTGCCCTGGCCCGGGCCCCAGGCCACCTCCCGTCTGTTTCCCTCTCGGGCAGGGCAGCCTGGAAGGGGCCCTGGACGGGCCTGGCCTGTGCAGGGAAGGGACTCGTGCAGCCCGGCTTCCTCATCGCCCCACCAAAGGGCGGCAGAAGGTTCTGGAGCTGCCCGGGGTCCCAAGGCCGGCAAGGGGGCGGGGAGCCAGGCAGGGCAGTGGTGCAGTGACGTCATTCCCAGGGCTAAGTGCCGCTGCAGGCTGCACATGGCAGGCCGGTTTCCTCTCGGCCACTTTGGAGGAGGCCTTTCCCTGAGGCCCTGCTTTCACCGCGCCTTGCCTGGGGGCGGCCCGGGATCCCCGGGAGCCGCGGGGTGCTGGGCCAGCGCCGTACTCGCTGCACACTCGCCTGTTGTCAGGGGTGGGGGCAGAGCGGGCAGGAAGCAGCTGTTCTTTCCCACTGCCACCCCTGCTGGTCGCGGGATGGTGCCCGGTGGCCCTGCACCAGCCTCGGGTGCGAATGTGGCCCCTCTGAGCCCGCTTCCTTTCCCCGGTGTGGGTGCCCACGCCCCTGCAGGTGCCGCTGCCACCGTGGCTCACGGCTCGGGTGTGTGGAAGCTTCATTAGCAACGGAGGAACCTGCTCGGGCGTCGGGCAGGCGGCGCTTTGGCCGCCGGGCCTGCCTCGTGTGGGGCCAGACCTGGATCTGAGGCCGCTGGCTGGGGTCTCACCATCCAGGCCCTGGGGGGCAGTGTGAGCAGGGGCTGCCTCCAGCAGGGCCACGGCCTGGGACCTCCATCCGGGCTGAGGTGGGGCAGGCCCCAGTGGGCGCTGGGCGCTCAGGAAGGCAGGGCCCGCTGGGACCGCGATCTGGGGCAGGGGAGGCTGGGGGGAGGGGGTCCCTTCCCCAGTGGCTGTCAGAGCCCCAGCTGAGCCCTGTCTTTCTGGTCTGGGGTCCGGGAGCCCCCTCCGGGTGGTCTTGGAATCCAGGAAGCCTGGCAAGTTTTCTGGGGTGCCTCTAGCCGGAGGAGCCCCCACACCGTGCCTGGCTTGGGCCCCCCACTGCCTTTCGTAAGCTCCTCCTCTCCCCGGCTCTCGCCAGGTCTTATCTGATGGCAGAGAGCGGGCCTTTTGGTGTCAGACTTGACTTTCCCACGTGCCCTGCCATCTGACTCATCACGTTAACGCAGTAACCGTTTTGCTGATTTGTTTATCGGCTAATGTTTCTGGAACTTTCTCTGGGTCAGGCACCTGGTCTCAGAGCCAGAGGGGAACTCAGAGATCCTGTTCTCATTTCACAGATGGGGAAACTGAGGCCTCCCTCGAGGCAGGTGGCTGTCTCTGTGCTGTTCCCCCCCCCCCCCCCCCGGGCACCACCCTGGGTCCCATGACCAGCTCGAGCTGAGGGCCTACTGCGTGCAGAGGCTCATCTGAGGACCTGCCCCACTGTCCCGTGCATCCCACCGCATCCTTCTCTCCCTAAATGTCCCCGTGTGGCGTCCATGCTCCATTCAGCCCCGGTCCCTCCGGTGGGGGGTGCGGGCTGTCTGGGGCTGGGACACAGTGTCGGGCAGGTGCAGGTGACAGATAGGGCTGCAGGCATGGAGGTGCTGGGGCTCCCGGAGACGAACGCCTCTAACACAATTCATCAGGGACTGTTTGCTGCTGGTGGTCACACGGTCATTCGTTGGTAACGAGCTTTGTGGCACCATAATTTGTGCCTCTTAATTGCCAAGCAAGCACCTAATGGCTCTGGAGGTTCCTTGTTTGGGAACAGGCTTGTGGCTCTCAGGGCTGCCTTCCTTCCACCTAAGTGACTAGGTGGTGGTAGAAGCTTCCAGAACAAGAGCTCAGAGCCTGGGCACCTTGGGTGTCCTCCTGGTCTAACCCGGGCTGGAGATTCCCCTGCCAGTCTGCAGACTGGGGACAACAGTGTCCCCTGCAGCGAGCACCCTGGGGAGCCGGGATGCTCCCACAGCCTTGCTGGGCGGGCGTCTTGGCTCCTGTAGGGACAGCCCCGCAGTGCAGCCATCGAACTTGGCCCGCTCCCAGCCCTGAGCTCGCCCCTGGCTGGCACCGCCTCTCCTGGCCTTTGTCCCACTTCCCGTGTGGGTTGGGAGGGGACGCGGCTCCGGTCGGATGGCGAGCGGTGCTTGTCCAGGCTGCGGTGGTGCTGCCCCGCCTGCCTTCTGTGGGTCCCCGTTGTCCTTGGGCTAACCTGCATCCCTGGCCCCTGCCCCGCCTGGAGCCTCAGCCCAGGTGCACGCGTCCCGCAGCCTGGACCAGCCCCACAGGGGGCTCTGCTGGATGGGGCATCTCCTGGACCCCTTCCCAAGTCGGGGTCCCCGTCGGATGCTCCCACAGCCCCCAGCATCTCTCCCTTGTGCCCCAAGCTCCATGGCTTTGGTGGCTTGTCCCCACCTGGCTGTGAGCCCCGAGGGGGCAGGAGCCACGCCAGGCTGGGCACAGGGGCCCCTGCGGCCAGTCCCTCTGAGCAGGAGAGGCAAGAGGCCCCTCCGGAGTGAGACTTGGGGTCTGTGTGGGAGCCGGGCCCACCACCACTTTCTGTGTGGCCCTTGCTGGCCGTAACTGAGCCAGGCCACGGGACTTCACCTCGCTCTCACCGCCCACCCGAGCCCGTGCCCTGCCTCCCTCCCACACCCCTTTCTTCCTGCCCGGGCTCTGCTGACACTGTTATATCACCAGGAGCGCCTCCCCTCCTGGCGGTGCCGGGTGCTCGTTTCTGCAGCGCTCCGCCTGGGGACACAGACCCAGCCGGGGGGCACCGTGTCTGGTGATGGGTGTAACCCGAGTGATGGCTGCGGGCCAGTGGGGCGGCAGGACCTCGTGGCTCTCCGTCCCCACACATCCAGCCACGGCCGGCCTGCTTCCGAGGCGTCCCCTTCCCTGCGGAGCCCATGGGGCCGTCCGCCCACCCCTTCCCTGCCAGGAGGGGAGGGGTGGAAAGCGCCCATTTAGAGGATCCGCTGATTTCGCCGCTCACCGGTTTCCCGTCTGAGCGCCCATCCCTGGCGGGCTCGAGGTGGACCCGGCACGCAGGCTCTCTACCGAGTTCTGGCCCGCTTCTCACCCCTCACCCATGCGGGGGCTCCCGTGTCTGCGTGGCTGTTTGCTGCCGTCTGGGTTCTGTGACTTTCTGCCACCATCTCCAGGAAGGCCCCAGGTGGTGCCCGCGGCCACAGGGCCGTGTGAAGCTGCGGCGAGGACTCCGCCAGGAGCCGGGCATCCCGAGCCGGGCTGGGTACTGAGTGCGCGTCGGCGCTCGGCTAATGCGGTGGCACGGCTGCCCGTCTGCCTGGGCGCGGTCGGCGTGGCCCCTGGGTCCTCGGGACGGCCCCGCGCTGCCCCTTGCTGACGCGGACGCCGACGCTGAGGGCGCCCGGTCGGGAGGGCGCGCTGGGCCTCCTCACGTCCAGGGCGGCGCCCGCTTTCCGGCACACGCGGGTTCAGGCCGCGGACTCTGGAGTGAGCCTCGGGCTCCCTACGTTCTGTAATCCCCACTCGTTTTAGGAGTGGTGTTGTGACTGATCTTTTTTTCCCTCCAAATGTCAAGCTGAATTAAGGCCTCTTCTCACTGAGCTGAGCTTCCAAGGTTCACGGCGTCTTGTCGGAGGTGCAGGTGCTCAGGGACAGGGTGTAGGAGCCGTGGGGCGGGACCTCATGGGCCCCGGGCGGGGCAGAAGGTCAGGTGAGCGTCTGACGTGCGGGGGCCTGGAACCCCAGTGGGGACAGGCCAGGTGATCTGCTAAGAGGATCCAGGATGGGCCTTTGCTGACACCAATGACAGAAGCCCCTTTCGGGTACCTGCCTGTCACGGGCACTGTCCCTGCTCGGGTGGCAACAGCCTAACAGGGCAGTTTACAGTTTGGAAGCTGAGGCCCCGACGGGTCGGACTGGGATTCTCACTGGGGCCTTGTCCTGCTCGCCTGGCCTTGGCCTCCTCTGGGACTTCTGGGTGGCTTCCTGCTGGAGGTGACCTGGGCCGGGGTCGGGGAGGTGGTGGCGGTGGGCCCTGAGTGCCCGAGGCGGAGCTGGCCTCCTGGCCCCGGCTGGAGAGCATTATGGATGAGGACGTCTGTCCCTTCTCGCTGCTTCCCCTGCCTCTCAGAGGAGAGCAGGCAGGCCGGAGAGAGCTGTGCCCTGTGCCCGGGCACCCTGTGTGAGGGGCCAGTCCTGCAGTGTCTGGGGGGCGGGGGGGGTGGTTCCTATGGTGAAGGCTGTGCGGGTTCGGGTGGGGAACGGAGCTGGGGTCGGGGTGCAGGTTGCGCCCCAGGCCTCGGGGAGAGCATCCATGCGTGCCGTCTCACAGGGTCCTCCCGAGAACCCCCTTTAAAGACGAAGAGGTGGAGACTCAGGGCCACAGCCCAGTAGCCCACCTGTTCTTTGCTTTGGGGGCAGTGGTACCTGGGCGGGTGAGCCAGAGAGGTAGCACCCGGAGCATCAGCCATCCCAGCCTCGGGGACACTTCGGCAGGTGCACCTGCTCCGAGAAAAGCAGCTGTACCGCGCGTTCCGAGAGAGCTGACCGTTCGTGGCTCATCCGGGGTCTTACACACACCGGCCTCAGCGTGGATGGGGCGCTCTGGGGCCGTGTGTGGCCAGGCCCCCTGCTCCACCCTCTTCAGCTGTTGCTAGCTGGACGAGGCCAGTGCCAGGCCCCGGGGTTTGTGCCGTGTGTGGACCGGGCTCTTACTGACCCTCAGTGCACCTGGGATGGGACAGTTGGTTTGACCTTAGTGGCTGCAGACCCTGGCCAGGCGTGGCTGTGAGGGGCCAGGCAGACTCAAGTAGGGGCACTTGGAAGGAAAGGAAGATGTGTCAGGCAGGAAGAATCCCCCCACCCCATCATCCTGCCCAGCTCAGGCCTGATTTGGGGAAAGAGTCCCACGTGGGGTGGGGCTGGCCAGGGAGGTACATGCAAATGCTCAGCAATGAAGCTGGGTCCACTATGGGGGGTGGATCGGGGGTTAGGGGTCAGGTGAGTGACCTCTAGGAGCAGTATTCTGTCCTGGCTGGAGCCTCAAGACCACGGGATTTTGCTGGCACCCCCTCCTTCCTGGAGGGGTTGGGTGGGCACCTCCTCAGCATCTCGGGCCGGCCCCCGGGTGCTTCAGCAGCAGCCCGGGAGAGGTGCCCCTGCCGGGCACAGACGGGAGACTGAGGCTCGGAGACGCGGGGGCCGCAGCGGAGGGGCTGCGGTCCCGGGGTGGGGGGTGTCTCTGCTCCCGTCCCGCCTGGGTGGTCTCGGGCGCGCACGCGTGGGGCGGGGCAGCGGCCTGTGCTCTCCCACCCTCCCGGGTCCACGGGCCTGGGCGCGGGCTCAGGAATCCCACATTATCTCAGGCCGCTTCCAGCTCCCTCAGCAGGGCGCGGGGCCGCTCCCCTCTCGCACCACCGGCCACATCTGGATCGCATTACCTCGGGGTGTCGGCGGCACAGCGGCCGGCCGCGGCGGGCTCCCGGGGGCAGCGGAAGCAGCCCCCTCCCCAGCACCGGCCGCGGCTGCCACCCCCCACCCCCCCCAGCCCCGGGCCCCTCTGGACGGGAGAGGCCGGCCTGGGGCCAGTGTGGCCGTGGGAGGGCGGGGACGACCGTCCCTCCCCAGGGGGTGTGCCCCCCTCCCCGCCCATGAGGAGCCGGGTGGGGCTGGAGAGGGTCTCTGTTGGCCTGGTCTTCCAGCTTCGGGGGAGTAGCGCCTGGAAATCCAGCCTCAGGGTGTGAAGGGCCCCGGAGACACTGTCCCCGCGACAGCTGCGACGACGTGGGCGTGCGGGGAACTGAGCCCCAGAGAGGTGGATCCCTCGCTTGAGGCCGAGCAGTGCCCCGGCGGGCCCTGCGGGGCTGTGGACGCCGTGCGCCCTGGAGGGGCAGCCGGGGCGGCGGCCTTGGGCCTTGGTGGGCGGGTGGTGCAGAGCAGGACCCGGCCGCCTGGAGACCGGGTGTGAACCCAGGCGGGCTCTTAGCCCCCTGCCAGGCCGTCGGGGCCTTTGGGGTGTGTCCTGGGCGTGGAGCCTGCCTTCATGCTGCCTCCCAGGCCTTCACTTGCCCCCCCCCCCGCCCCCCGGGCAGTGGGCGTGTGTGGGCGCACACACCCGCCCAGGGGCACAGCGCGTCCTTAGCGCCGGCGGGTGGAGGGCTTCGAGGGGCGACGCCGTGCCGGCTTCTCCCTCACCAGGCGCCACCCCAGGACCTGCCCAGCCCGGTTCTGGCAGCCCCGCTCAGCCAGCACTTTTCGCTGACCCGGCAGGAACTGCTAATTAAGCTAATAGTTCCCAGAGCTCCCTGACATCAGTTGATGGTATCGGCCTTGCGGGAGACTCTGCGATAAGACGCTCTCTGCCTGCTTGGCGTAATTTGTCATTAAACAAACACCGCTTGGCTCGCTCTGGGGCCACCTCTCCCCTCCTCGGAGAGGCCGCCTGTGTGGTTGTACTCCAGGCCTGGGCTGCCCCGCGAGGGCACCCCGCTTCTGCGACGCCCGGGAGCCTGGCTGCAGCGGGTATGGATCTGGCGGGGGAGGTCTCCCCAGCCCCTGGGGACTCTTCCCAGTGTCTGAGGGGTGAAGCAGGGGGCTTCCCCAGCCCCATCCTGGGGAATAGCAGCCTGCAGAAGATGAACAGCAGGGCGGTGGTCCCCGTAAAGCTACACCTCGTCGTGGACCTTGTCTGAGCGGGCCCCTGTCCCTGCAGCGGCCTCCTCCCAGTGAAGGAGGGAGGGAGGCCACACGCCTGGGTGTGTGGCCCTACTTGCTCCCAGCTCTTGCTCCCTCGCTGCCCGGTGCCCCCACAGGCTCCTCGAAGGGCTGCTCAGGGCTTGACGGGGGCGTGGCCAGGCCTCCTTCCAGAAAGAAGGGCAGCGGTCCCAGGGCTCCGATGAGGGTGCCCCTGTGGGCCTGGGGGCTCCCTCCCAGCGCCGGTCACCCCCTGCCAGGGGGCCTCCCTGTGCTCTGATGCGGTAGAGATGCTCCCTGTGGAGTGAAAAGGCCCAGGCAGCAGAAGGTTCCGGAAAGTTGGCTGTCTTGCCTCTCGAGAGAGAGCGGGTGTGCTGTTCTGTGGGTGGTGCACACGTGTGTGTGTGCACGTGTGGCTGTGGGGGTTGGTGGCCGCCACACCTCTGAGGGCCTTTTGGGCCCTGCTGTCCCCACGAGCTCCCCACCCAGGGCCCCCTTCCCCGCACGTGCTGCCTGGGCTTGGAAGTCATGGGCCTGGTCCACGGTTCCACCAGGGGCGGCTGGGTGACCTTAGCGCATTCCCCCCGGGCCAGGCGGGCCTCCGACCCCACGCTGCCCCACCGTCTCCTGCAGCCTTATGGCCTGGAGGCGGCAAGGGGGGTCGGGGAGGCCGAATCGGGAGACCCCTCCTCCCAGCTCGAGGCCCCATCTAACCCGGAAGCTTGCACGCAAACACATGGGTGTGCACGCACGCACACACACACGTACGCTCGCACGGGGACCCCGACTCGCGTGGGCCGGTGTGAGGAGCAGGTGGCAGCCTCGGCTGGGCGTGTGGGGGGGGGCGCCTGACTGCCTGACTCCCCGGATCTGGCCTCGGTCTCCTGATGTGGGGACAGGAAGGAGGCCCGCCCGTCCTCACCAGCGGATGCCTTCAGGGGCCTCAGGGGGCCGTGTGGGCTGATGGTTTGGATGTCCTCGGACCTGAGCTTGAACCCTGGCTCCACTGCCGCCTGGCAGAGCCTGCTCTCCCCCCACAGGCTCCCCTCTGGCCGGCTGCTCCCCTGCCCTGAGCGCCGGGCTGCCTTCGGCCCCACCGGCCCCTCCTGTTCCCGGTTCTCCGTGAAGCCCTTCCGGGTCCCCAGAACCACACCGGGCCTCCCTGCCCCTCGACCCCTAATTCCCTCCTTTGCGTGCTGGTTCACCCTCTGTCTCCCGCAGTGGGCTTTCTGCCGTGTCCCCACATCGGGTGTGGAGGGCAGGCCAGTCACCCCTCGTTTGGAGTTCTGTGTCTCTCTGTTGGTGCGGCCTGGCTGTGCTGAGCCCTTGGGGATTTCAGGGAGCCAGTTGCAGCTTGGCAGCCCCAGTCATCCTTCTTCGTCACCCTGAGCTGTCCCCGGCAGTCGTCTGTGCTTTGTGCGGGACGCAGGGGTGGGGGCGCCCAGACAGACATGTGGCCCCTTGGAGCCGGTGGTGAGGCTGCAGGGTGGGCGGGGCCGGCGGAGGCAGGCTCTGGGGGCTGGGGGGAGGGGGTTGGAGGGAGGGACGCTCCTGGGCCAGCCCTGCTAGGAGAGGACACGGCCAAGAGGGGAGGTGGTGGAGGGCGTACCGCAGTCACGGAGGGAGGCAGTGGCCAGCCCGGGGTCCGCTCTGCTAGCTCATTCGGGATTCGATGCGTACCAGGGGCCTGGGGCAAGGCCACGTCCAGCTGAATGGTGGGTGGCGGTGCCGGGAACCCTAGCCCCCGAGCTGGAGATACAGCTGCGGGGGGAGTTGGTTGCAGCTGGGGCCCCTGGGCCGGCTCTGGGGTCAGCAGGTGGCAGGACCCTAGGCCGGTAGCAGACGGTCCCCGCTCCCCAGGGATTTACCCCTAAAGCTGATCTGCTTTCCCACCCGACCCCCACCCCAACCACATTTTTGCCCTCCAGCTGGCCCCATGGAGGCAGCTGGGTGTGGGTCAGAGTGGGGTCCCTGCCGGCCCGCTCCTGCAGGTATGTCCTTGGGGGAGTCCCTTGCCCTCGCGGGGCCTCAGTGTCCTCCTCTGTGGGGCGGGACCTCCCTGAGAGTTCAGTGGGACCGTTTTCCTGGAGCACGGGCCCCACTCTCGTTTTGCTTATAACTCAGCAAAGCGGTATAGGCCGCAAGCAGGCCCTGGGCTGGGCAGTGCAGAGGGGCGCGTGTTCGCTCAACTTGACCGGCCGCCGTGTCAGCTGAGATGGCCTGGCGAGGTCTGGGCTGGCGGGGTGCCCCGAGGCCCCGACCTCGCCCCGGCAGGCCCGCAGGGGACTCCTGTCGCTGTTTCACAGCCGTGGCTCACAGGCCTGGGACAGAGCCTGGTGGCTGATGCTAGGCCTGGTGCCCCCTGGCTCACTGGGCCTGCAGCCCGGCGCAGGGGTGTGGCAAACCGGCTTTGGGGGTGGCCTCTGCACCTTTGAAATGACCCAACCCTTGTGTCCGCGAGTCCCTGAGGACAAAGGATGTCACCCAAGTTGGGGGACGGTGAGGGGAGGGGGCCGAGAGCGCTGTGCCCGAGGCCAGCATCCCCACTGCGTGGCACGGCGTGGCAGGCGGGTGGCCTGACAGGATGGCAATGGCTCTTCCCGGGTGCCTGCGTGTTGAAACCAGTCGCTGACGTGGCCCGCGGTGTTGAAATAAGTGCTCACGGGTTTCCCAACATCCTGCCAGCCCGTCACAGGACCCGGTGTCGGGAGCCTGGTGCAGCCTGCGCCTCCCTGTCCGGGGTGCCCGGCTCCCCGCTTCCTCCCCGAGGAGACAAGGAGAGGCCGCCCGGGGCTCTGGCAGCGCTCGTGGCATCAGGAGGGGGTGACATTACTCCGGGCCCACGTAGTCCTTGTGACCTGCCCATCTTCCATAGATCACTGGGCTTTGGACTGGGGGAAAGGGCAGGATTTGAACCCAGAGCTTGGAGCCTGTGCTGCTGCGGCCTGCAGGGCAGGGAGGAGAAGGGAAGGGAAGGGAAGGGAAAGGAAAGGAGGAGCAGAGGCAGCCCGAGGACATCTCTCCAGCCTGGTGGGCGTGCACCAGTCAGGTAGCCGATGGTGCAGCCGAGGGTCCCGGCCCCTGCGCCCCCTGGGGACTGGCCTGGCTGAGCGTGGGCCCCTTTCTGGGCCGACCTCCTGTTGAGGAGATGGTGGAAAGTGGGGGCCCTGGAGCAGGGCCTGGTGCCTGGGACCGCCCTGCAAGAGGGCAGACAGCGGCCGCGATGGCTGTGGTGACTGGTCACCCCCTGTGCTCCAGGCCCTTGACTTTGGGGGGATCGTGGAGCCTTCCCATAACCCCTAGGGTTTGCATGCTCATGCTTGGTGTTTAGGGGGGAAATGGGGCTTCGAGAGCCCAAGTGACCTGCTGGGGTCACACCACCAGTGGGCAGGAAACCCCGCCCACACTTCTGGACGGTGAAGGCCACCCTCCCTGGGGTTCTTCTGGGTCAGACCGCGAGGACACGGTATGGTGGGAGAGTGTGATCTCGGGGGCACACCCCAGCTCTGCCCTTCTGAGGTGGGCCACCTCGGGCGAGTGGCCCAGGGTCCCCACGGGGACTCTGCCAACCCGGGCACAGAGTTGGTTGAGAACACTTCCAAGGTCTGGCTCTCTGGGTGTAGGCGAGCAGGACAGGGCCTCGCAGGACAACGAGGCCCCTGCTGCGGGGACGGAGGGGCCCGGGCTTCTGGGAACCTGTGGTCAGGCCTCACCCTGGCTGTGGCGTCTGACTGTCGCTCGTCAGCAGGGGAGGGGCGCTGGAGACTGGTCTCTTATGGAGGAGGAAGCAGGTGCCCAGAGACGATGATGGGCTGGGTCTGGGCCACACAGCGAGGCAACCGCCAAGCCTGGGGCCGTGGAGAAGGGGGTGTCGGGAGACCTGGGCTCTGGTAAGGTGGGAGTCCCTGTGGTTGGGGTGGGGAGGATGTGGGTGACACTTGGGCTGGGACTGCCGTGGTGGGAAGGCCCGTGGCCCCCGGAGTGGCTCCTGGTTATTGAGCACCTGCCGTGCGCCAGGGCCGCGCTCAGCCACCCCGCTTCCGTCCTGAACTGTGTTCCAGATGAGAACGTCCTAGCCCAGGGGGGTGACGTCATTCCCTGTGGCTTATGGCCAGGAGGGGGTAGGACTGGACTTGGGGCCTGGTCTCAATGCCTCCTGCTAGCAGGGGTCCCTGCATCTGTCTGCCGGCCTCCCTGGGGTTGTGGCAGGGGTGTCTGTCCCGTTTGCACAGAGTGCAGGGGTTGGTTTGGAGGGGAACATAGAAATCTACTGTGTTATAGCTGGAGGAAGGCGAGTGGTTCCTCTTACAGGAAGCCTTCCTTGATGTCTGCTCTCAGATAAGAGTACCTTTTCTCTGTGGGCTCCTGGAAGGGTCTCCGTGTGAGTCTGGACTACGTGTCCCGGGGCAGGGCCCGGCCTTGTTTATCTGCCTATTCCTAGCACGGGTGTCAGTGGGGAGCAGGTGTCTCATTGGCGGGCACTCCGTGATGTGTGAAGGGAGCAGAAGCCTTTCTGAGGACAGGGGCTCTGAGCCCAGTGGGGTTGAGTCAGATGCCTGCGGCCCCACCTGGCCACGAGTCATGTGGCCAGGAGTGGAGCCCCGGTCTGCTGGCTGTGGGCCGCTGGCCGCTCTCCACCTGTGTTCACCGTCTGTGGGGACGGATGAGGAAAGGCCAGCTTTGTGGCCCCTCGTCTCCTCCGCTTGCGTCCTAGTCCCTTTTCTTCATGTGTGATGGCCTCTCTTTGCAGAAGAGGAAATAAAAACTCAGAGGGGCTGTTTAACTGCTGGGGGTTGCACAGCTTGTCGGTGCTTTGGGATCTCTTTAAAACCTGCTGCTTGCTTGGCTGGTTCTTGGTGAATCCTGCGTTCTGCCCTGGCTCGTTCCTACCTCTCTCACCACCACCCTGTCCACGTATTTGGAAGACTTCATGGGGGACCTCTGCACGCCAGGCCCCAGGGACGCCTGGTGGACCAGTTGGGGCTCCTACCCTCAGGAGCCCCCAGACCTTGGCAGCCTCAGACAAGCCAGCAGGGGGGCCCTCTCAGGGGTATGTGCTAGAGGGGGTCCCTGCTCTGGCTATAAGAGGATCATAAGGGCGTCCTGGAGGAGGTGGTTGGAGACACGTAGAGGGAATTTCGGCCCAGGGAACACCCTGTCCAAGCCTAGAGGCCAGAGAGCTGGCGTGTTCCTGGAAGTGACCTGGTTCCCAAGGCTGGGGGAGGAGAGTGGGCAGGCCCAGACAGCACGAGCAAGAGGAGGGCAGGGGGTGGGGTGGTGGCCGCTGTGGCCGTGGTCGGCCCGGGTACCACAGGAAACCTTCCTGCTTCCAGAATTGGAGCGGCTCCTGGGCGCTCAGCTGGTGCGGTCTGGGTCTGGGAGGTGGGGTGGGGCGGGGCGGGGCGGGGGGGAGGGTTCTCCTCGTGGGCCTTGGCCCTTTCTGGAACTCTGGGTCATGCTGGGGGGAGCTGGCCCTGGACAGCTGGCAGAGGCCGCCCCCCCCCCTCCCCCCCCCCCGCGGGCCCCGGCCCAGAGTAAACCCCGGTTCACGTCTGGGTCAGCCCAGGCAGGGACCATTCGGATGGGCTGGCGTTCGAGTTTGCCGAGCGGCCTCTCCTCCTGACGGCCGAGGACCACGGGCCGGGGGAGGCGAGTGGGCGGGGGTCCGGGCAGGGAGCTCCCAGGGCTTCTTCCAACTCACCTGGGGGCGGGGTTGGAGGGGCTCCTGGGTGGGTGGAGTTTTGGGGAAAATCAAATCTGTGTTGGTGTGGAAGGGCTTTAGGTCGGGGGTTTGTGCCAGGGGCCGGCTGACAGGGGGATGCTGAGATTCTATACAGCACTTCCCCCCCCCCCCCCCAAAACCCCACACCAACCACCCTGTGACTCTAAAGCGAAAAGCAGCCACCGCGTCCCCCCCACCGCCAAGGTTAGTGCCGCGGGCGTCTTGCTTGGGGTCGGCCTCTTTCTCGAGCGCAGACAGATCGTGGCATATCCCGGCGTTTACATTTGAAACAAAAACGGAGTCCAGATTTTTGCTTTCTGTCGAAGTTGGGAGGTTCCATAGAAGCGGCCTGCCCTCTTTTGGGGGAGGAAGGAGACCTGGCCTTTTGGTAGGACTCATGGACAGTGGAGGACAGGACCAGGGTGCTCCTGGAGAGGACCCAGGACCCTGGGGGTCCCGTGCTGGTCGCTGCCCTCCCGCTTCCCCGAGGGCCTCGCCCGGGGTTGGGGTTTCCAGGGGCTACCGGACCCCCAGCAGGGTGTGCCTGTGGGGCGTGTGCGTGTGCTCATGCCTGTCTAGGCCTCACTGCCCTGCCTCAGTCGTCTCCACCCACCCGTGAGGGCACAGGCTCCCGCCGGCACCCCTCACGTCGGCGCCCCTGCTGCCCGCTCTGCTGTGTCTCCTAACACGGCTGTCTCCTGCCCCCCCCCCACCCCCGCCCCTTTGCCCGGGCAGCCTTGATCTCATAGTGTGGCCCCTACTGACCAGCTGTGTGCCTTGGGTAGGTTGAACTTTGTGTGACGGAGCCTCGCTCTCTGTGTCTGTAAAAAGATGGTGATATCAGCCCGTAGAGCGTTCGAAAGACCTCAATGAGGTGCACGTTCCAAAGCGTCCAGTGCGGGGTCCTGCGCATCAGGGATAGTCCGGGGACTCTGGCACCCCTCCGGCTGGCATTTACAGGAGCCGTTGGGGCACCTGGCAGGCGCATTTTTGCCATCTGAGGGCACAGGGGCTTGCGGGAAGGACCTGGCCAGCATCCTGCACCTGAGGCCAACGAGCCGTCTGGGCTCTGAGGGGCGGTAGGTTTCACGTTGTCTGTGGGGTTCAAGAGAGGCCGGAAGCCGCAGTGAGGGCCAAGGGCCCTGGAGTTTCTGGGCCTGTGGAGGGCTGGAGTGGCTGCGGGCCGCCCTCACTTCGCCGTGGCTGGCCGGGCGGGTGGGCTGGCCTGAGTTCACCTCCAGGCCGAGCGTGGTCTGTGCGTCCTGGGCCCACACCCTCCCTTCCTCCCCGGCGCACTCTCGGCTGCTGTCCCTGACTGGGGCCGGCGGGTCCTGCTGGGGGCCCTGAGACCCCCGGCCTGGAGGCGAGCCTAGTGAGGGGCCGGCACCGGAGAGCAGGGGCCCCGGCCAGTCTTGGTTAGCGTCTGGGACCTGGCGGGGGCGGAACCCTAGGCTTGTTGCTTCTGAGCTGTGGGACCGGGGGGCCCTTCCTCTGTTCCCGGGATATCAGGCCACCGACGGGCTGGGCCGGTACCCCCCGGTCACCCTGTGCCGTCCCCTAGCGCAGGGGCGGTGGCCCGAGTTCCTGATCACCTGACCAAGGGGCTCGCTCCGGGGCAGGGTCCCCGTTGTGCAGCCCCCGTGGGCAGCCGGCCCCTTGCTTCGGGGCCGAACGTGCTCACCATGAACACTGCACATCCATCCCACTTGTGTGCGGCTCTGGGGACCTCTCGGCCTGGGGACCCCACACGGCCCCCACCAACCCCATCACCTCTGTCCTGGCAGCTGTCGCCCTGTGTCTCTGTCTCTTCTTGGACCTCACGTCAAGGGCCTCTTGAGGTGTCTGTCCTTACTGAAGCCCTTGCCTGTGCGGTGTGGTGTGTGAGTGTCCTTGGTGCTGGAGGCAGGACTGTGCCTGGTGAGGCCCGCCCTGTGCCGGCCTGGTGGCCCCGGGGTCTGGGCACCGCCGCCTTCTCTGCCATGGCCGCGGGCTCCACGCTGGGTGTCTGTAGTGGGGGGGGGGGGGGGGTTGCGGGGGAGCCTGCCCCCAGTGTCGTCACCGTGGGTCGAAGCAGAGTCTTGCGTGGCCTGGTCCACATGTGCCGTCTCCCCCTGGTTGGATCTTGCCCTGTTCTCCCGGAGATCTAGAGTTTTTGTTCACGGCTTCTGCTCTCTCCTTTCTGCTCCCGTGTGTGTGTGTGTGTGTGTGTGTGTGTGTGTGTGTGTGTTCATTGGTCGCAGCCTCACTGGGGAGGCGATGGGGCACTGAGCAAGGCCCCAGGGGGCCTGGGGAAATGCAGGGGTGGCAGGGCCGGTGTGGGGCTGCCGATGGCATGGCCTGGCCGACTGCCTTTGGGGATTAGGGGCGCCCTCAGCAGGAAGCTGCGATCCCGGCAGGGCCAGGGCAGGGAGAGAGTGCGGGCGAGGGCCTGAGCTCCCGGGGGTGCCTGGCCACCGCGAGTGTGATGGTTATGCACAGGGCCCTGCACCGGGACCCTGGCCCCACACCTTCCTCTGCTTTAATGCCACCCCCCCACCCCCACCCCAGGCGGGTTGCACCCTCCTGTCTCAAGGTGGAGCGGAAGTGATAGTCTGCCCTGGGGGGACCGTGGCCTGGAGAGAACTGAGGATACTTGCTGGTTTGTTTGCTTGCAGCCGGACTCTGGGGCGCGTTGTTCCCTGTCCCCTGGTGCTGTCCGCTGGGAGGGCGGTAGATGCCAGCCAGACCGTGGCAGTGCCCCGGGTCAGGTGGAGGTGGCGGTCCCCCCCACCTCCCCATCCAGCGCCAGCTCAGGGCCGAGGTTCACCAGCCAGGGAGAGGGGGGCCCCTGACCCCCAGGTGGTGCACTGCCCTGCGGCTCTCCTCAGAGTCAGGGTTTGCTGAGGGAGGCTTGTTCTCTGCACGCCGAGGGCTCCGGATCCCAGAGGTGCCCTGGCCTGACCGTGCGTCCGTCTGTCTCCAGCCGTCACCGGAGGTCCTGCACGCAGGCGGCCGTCCTGGCCCCTGGCCACGTGCTGCCTGTGTGAGTCCCTCAAGCTGAGCGGAGGGTGGGAGCAGGGCTGCCCTTGGCTGTGACTTTGTTTTGTTTCCTCGAGTCAGATTGTCCTACTCCATCCTGTGCCCGGAAGAGAGGCCCGCTTCTGTCCTTGGGCGGGGCTGTGAGCCCCTCTCCTTCCCTCCCCGGGGGGTGTGGGTGGGGCAGGGCCTGCTGCCAGGGCTCACCACCCGGTCAGTGGCTCTCCTGCGGGCGCAGCTCCTGGGGCCTGGGGCCAGGCTCCTGGCCCCCTCCTGTCTCACCGGCCCAGGGGGGCCGTAGGTGTGCAGTAGGACCGGATGCCTGGCTGATCCCTGTCCTGTTTGTCCTTGGCCGTATTCTTTCCCATACCTTCTCCTTTTTTTCTCCTTCAGTCCCTGGCCCCGTTCACCCGCACTAAGTGAGGCCCCTTAGATCTTCCTCCAAGGTCTCTGCCCACTTCCCGTGGGCTCCCCAAGGGTGAAGTCGGGGCCATCTCAGGACACCTTTGTGACCCATGCACGGGAGACCTGGGTGGCCGGCACTCTGTGCTCCTGGAGGCATCCCGGGACGGGGACTCCCTTGTTCTCTGGCCATCTGTAGGGACGGCCTGGGGGGCCTGTGGTCAGGAGGGGCCGCAGTGGCCCCCCACCTTTGGGGTGGTGAGTCAGGGTGATGGGCATTGCTGTCGGTGGCCCTTGTGTGTCAGAGGCCAGCTCTGGCCCTTTGAGCCAAGATGTGGCTGCCCGCTTGGGGGTGTTCCCATGTGCCCCTGACTGCTGGCCGGGCTTTGCTCTCCTGTCTCTTGCCCCTTCTAAGCTTCCCTCGTTCCCAGGAGGTGACGGGGACACCCCTGATGGACAGCTGAGACCTTGGCCTGGCCTGAGCGGAAGCTCCATGTGGGGGTGGGGCCTGTAGATCTGCTTGGCCCCCTAGATTGAAGCCTGGCCTCCTGTGGGGGGAGGCAGTGGCCCCTGTGCCTGGACTTGGAGGGTCTGGGACCCTCCCTGCTCGGTCGGCCTGCTGGCCTCTGGGTCGGGTGAGTCAAGGAGGCGGTGGCCCCATCTGAGTTCTAGGCCCTTTCGTGGAGGCCCTTGGGCCTTCGGGCTTTCGGGATCGGGCCTCCAGCCCTGTAGGGGCTGCGTTTCCTGAGCCACTTGCCCGAACACGACCTTCCCGCGTCCCTCCTGGGAGCCCCTCTGTGACACGGTGCTTGGCTGGCCCCACAGCGTTGGGGACACCCAGTTCCCGGGCCCTCCTGCCATCTGCCAGCATCGAGTCTGGACAGGTGTGTGTGCAGAGGGCGGCCGCCTGCGTTGGGGGCCAGGCGGCGTTCCAGCCCCGTGAGTCACGCTGATCCTAGGAGCGGGGGTGGCAGGGGCCAGGCTGTGGGGTAACGTGCTGAGACGTGCCGCTGACCTGGCACGGGGGAGTAGGGGGAGCGGGTGTGTGGGGGCCTGCGCGTGGCCTCCCTCTCAGAGACCCCGCCTCCCACCAGGCTGTGCGGTGGGAGGTGGGGGGCTCTCTTGTGGGCCAGGGAGGCTGGGCGGTTGGTTGTGAGAAGTTGGTGCCTCCCGGGTCGGTGCCGCCCAAGGAGCAGAGGCTGCTTTGCGCCCACCTTACGATTAGGCAGCAAGCCCATGGGGCAGGGAGGAGGGAAGGCAGGAAGGCAGAAAACATGGAGTCTGGCCCCTGGGTCGGGTGGGTCAGCATCCTTGGTTGTGCAGGGGGCAGGTATGGCAGTGCGGTGGGCCTGAAGGGTGGGCTCCTGGGCCTGTGCCCCACGGCTACCAGCCCTGTGCTGCCCCACTCCTGTTCCTGGGCCGGGCAGGGATAAAACTGGCCAGGTAGCCTCACCTTCTGCCAATCCCTTGCACCTGGTTCTGGGGGCCAGGGGCCAGAAGAGGCCCTCTGCAGGGCTCAGGGCCACCAGTCCTGGGATCGGGGGCCTTGGAGCGGCAGGTCCCAAGGTAGACGGTAGCCACAGCTTGTGCCGAAGGCCCTCTTTGCTGCAGAGACAGCAGAGCCCCTGAAGGGCGGGCCGGAAGGCTCATGCTCCCCCACTGTGGGGAGAGGTACAGACCGGTAAGGGCCTGAGCCTGGCAGAACCTCTTGCCGGCTCTGTGACCTGGGCACAGCTTTTCAGGAAAGAGCCCCAGACCTTCGGAGGGCCATCCGGGTACCTCTGTGAAGGGCAGACGTAGGCCGGGCTGGTTGAGGGAGGTCCTGGAGGGGAGGGGGCAGCTGGAGCAGATCTGAGGCTCAGAGGTTTTCGAGAGGTAGATGGCTGGGAGTGGTGACCAGAGGGCCGAGCTTGGGCTAGGGGCGGGGGTGGGAGATGACCAGCCTGGGCTGTTGGGCTCAGACCTAAGCCGGCGACCACAGGGTAGGAGTTGGTGCTCTGAGAGGGTTTTGGGGCTGAGGCTCTGTCCCAGCCATTTACTCTGTCTGGCAGGGGCAGGGGGGCTTCCTGGAGGAGGTGTTCCTGGCAGGAAGACCCACAGTGAATGATTGTGCCTGCTCAGAGGGCCAGGGCTGGGGCTAGGAGGGGCCCATGGGCATACTGACTGGAGAGGGCTGGGGGGCTAGGCCCCCGTGGCCCCTCTGAGAGAGGGAGGTGGGCTGGCCCTGGTGCGGGTGATGGACGGGAGACCCCTGGGTGAATTTGAGGTTTCCAAGCTGATGGTCAGCGGTCTTCAACAGCCCTGGTCAGGGCTTTGAGGGGTGGCTCCCTGCCTTGAGGGGGTCCTCTGTGGGGGCTGTTTGGGCACAGCTGTCCCGGACCCTCCCCGGGCAAGTCCTCACCCCCCCGGCCCCGGGGGAATGGGGGAGGCCAGCTGGCCTGTGCGGCAGCCCCCGCCCCTGGCAGCACGGGAGCGAGTGGTTGCGGTGGGGTTGGCACCTCCTGCCCAGCCCTCGCCCTTCTCGCCGCTCCCTCACGGCCGCTGCGTGTGCAGAGGAAGGAAGCTGAGGTCCGGTTTGCTGTTCATGGGGCACCCGGGCCGGGAGGGCGTGGGGGCCGGGGCGGGCGGCGGGGGCTGCAGGGGCCCGGGGCCTGGTGCTGGGGCCTGGTGCTGGGGCGGATCTGGCCCGCTGGTGGGAGGGGGAGGCTGGGCCGCGGGCCTGAGTGGGCAGAAGGCCTCTGGGCCGCCATCTTGGACGTGGCCGCACTGGCCGGGCGGACCGGAGGCAGGGGACTGGCTGAGAAGGGGCCCTGCGCCCGGGAGGAACAGTGGGTCTGCGGCCTGGAGGGGCGCTGGGGGGATGGGAGGAGCCTTTCAGGTCCCGCCAACCCCCTCTGGTTACAGACAGGGAAGCTGAGGCCGGCAGGGGGTGTCCCCATGGTTCCGGGGTGGGGTGGGGTAGGGGAGCTCTGATCTGGGGTGTCTCCTGGTTTCTGTGCTGCGAATGCTTCCGCGGCCGACCTCAAGCCACGGACGATGTCTCACGTCGTGAAACGCCTACCGGGAGGAGATGCGCACCCACTGGGCGGCACCCCCACCCCCACCCCTGCCGCTTTTCTGTCCGCCCCCCAGACTCCCGGTTCTGCTTAGCACCTACCACATTCCTGGCATTTGCCGACTGTTTGAGTGCCTTTGGATGGGCCCACTCAAGGCGGGGTCTGGTGGGGGAGAGCCCCGGGGGCTGTGCTGGTAGGACTCTGGGGCCACGTGACCCACATGGATGTTGCTCGTGTGCGTATGTTGGGAGGGGGTGGGTGGCGGCTGGCCTCCCCAGGTGTCCGCACACGGGCGGGCCACGGTGGGGACTGGTGACCAGGGGGCTGGTCTCACAGGGACTGCCCTGCCCTGGGAGCGTAGGCCTGCTGGTCAGGCCACAGGCAGCTGAGGACGATCTGGGGCACGCAGTGGACCACCAGCCACAGCTCGGCTGCCATGTTGCCTCTCCTGGGCTGGGCTTGTGGTGCTGGTTCCAGGCAGGGCCTCGCTGCACCTGTCCATCGGGTGATCTTACGCAGGTGTGGTCCCGGGCCCTGAACCAGGCGGACGGGCGCTGGGGGGTGCGACCAGGAGTGAATGAGGGATCGCGGCCAACCTGGAGGGCGGACAGCAGCAGCCTGGGTCTTGTGTGTGGCCAGAGTCTTGCTAAAGTCAGGCTGCTGCAGAGGTGGCTTGTGTCACTGTCATGAAAACGACACGTGCGTCGCAAACCAAACGCAAACCGAAAAGAAGTGCAGGAAGTGACGTGCCATTTCCCGCCGTGGGTGTGGGAGTCCCAGGCCCCTCCAGTCTGCAGTGCGACTTCTGGGGCCTTCCCCCCGGATCCTGGAACCCCAGATTGGGCAGATACTCATGGGGGCTTGAGCGTGACGTGGGTCCCTGGTGACGTGACAGGATCGGCTTGGAGGATGTGACAGGCCGTGGGGACGCGAGCGCCGGGGGGGAGCCTGCCTTGGGGGTGGGCCAGGCGTCGGGAGTCCGGTGGGCGCCCCGTGGGCAGGGGCCTGCCCCAGTCCCACGGCCGGCTGGCTTTCCGGCGGAGGGTGGTGCAAGCAGGTGGACAGGTGTGGGGTGCGCTGGCGTGGTCTGGGGGCCGCCTGGGCCCCTGCCATCTGGGCAGGGCAGCCCCGCGTGGATAGACCTGGTTGGGCCTCAGGCTCCTCGCCTGGCGGGGGGCCTGTGGGGCCGAAGTCTGCGTGCTGTGGTCCCCCTGCCCCCACTCCCAACGCCGGCCCCGAGCCGTGGGCTGATGGGCCCCGGGACGCATTCTGTGGCCTGAAAGAGGGGCCGGGGGCCGTGAAGCCTTCCCGAAGACCCTCTCCCCTCAGAGGCTGAGTCCCTGTGGCCCCCGGAGGCGGGGTCCACCCAGACCGGCTCAGGCCCTGCTTCCCTGGCTGTGGGGCTCCTCGTTGCTCCCCCACGCCCCCCTCCGCCCCCTGCCCTGGCTGGGACTCAGTCTCGCAAGAGGAAGACTCCCAGGGCTCAGTGCCCAGTGACTCCTGCTGGGGTGCAGGAGGACGGCATCGCAGGTCGGTCAGGAGGGGCACGGTCCGTCAGGACGAAGGAGCCCCCCCCGGGCGGCTGGCACCACGTGGGCAAGCGCGCCCCATCCTCACGGCGTGCAGCCGGGGAAGGGGGCTTGGCCGGGTCAGCCGGCAGCTGGCCGGCAGGGGAGCCGGTGGGGCTCTGGTCCGCCTGCGTCGGGGCCTTGCCCCGTCCGCCGGCCCCGGGCCCTGCCGGGCAGTTTGCCCATCTGCCTCACCATCTGCAGGCTCAGATTGAGGAAACGAGGCTGGGGTCCGTGTCCTCTTCCAAGAAGTGCCGGTTTCGGCCGATGGGAGCTGCCTGTGGTCACAGGTGTCTGGGTGAGGGTGGTGGGCCGGGCGGGCCCTGGGAAAGGGGAACTCGCCCGCTGGGCCAGCGTGAGCGCCACTGGCTCCTGAGGCTCGCAGCTGCCTTGCAGAGACGCCGGTCCTCCCGGGCCTCCTTCCCCACCCGAGCTCCCGCCGCTCGTGTGCCGCCACACTGCACCGCCAGAGGCCGTGGGACCCCGAGCCAGCGGGCCGGGGGCTGATGGGGCCGCCCCCGTGGTGGGACCTGTCGCCCACGCTCGCCATGAGGCTGCACCTCCTGGCCTCTCTTTCGGGAGGGGGCCTGGCCTGGCGGGCAGGGGACCGCAGGTGGCCGGCAGGTGAGGGCCGGGCCGGGCGGGCGGGCCTGGGGGCAACCCGGCCTGGGAGGGTGCCGGTGTCTTGCCTGCGGGGTGTGGGGCTCAGCTCGTGGGACGTCTGCCTGGGGGCCCAGGTGAGGGCATCTTGCTCCCTCCCGATTCTGACCAGCATCCCTGGCTGCCTCTCTCAGCTCCTCGTCCTTCACACGCGCAAACCGAGGAGACTCGTCTGAGGTCCCGTGGGCACGGCCGTGACTGGGGTCCTCTGGTCTGCAGACCCGATGGCCTCGGGCTCGGACTCCTGGTTTCTGGCCTGCCCCCAATATGTGCGCGCTGGGCTCCGGGGAGGGCGGCCAGCTCTGGGGAGGGCGCCTCGGGGTCTGGCTCACTCCCCTTTTGCACATGAGATGGGGACCGTGGGACGGGTCTAACCGGGGGCGGGGGTGGGGTGGGGCGTGTGGATTCCCGGCGGCCTGAGTGCGGGGTACGTGGGGAGGAGGCCCGTGGGGGTGGCTGGTAGCCCTTCTCTGCTGAGGAGTGAGAGGCTGGAGCCCCAGCCGCTCCCAGTCGAGCCCCTCGTGGTGACGGGGGTGCACCTCTGGCCCTCCCGGCTCGCTCCGTGTGTCTCTTCGGCTGTGAGGATGCCTGCGTCTTGATCCCTCACCTGTGCCAGGATCTGTATAGGCTGCCGACTTACCTTCCTAGATGTCCCTGGGAGGACGCCGTCTTCTGTGCCCAGGCTCAAGGGAAACTGAGGCTGGGGTGTGCGGTGACTTGTCCAGGGCCACATAGGGGCTCGCGAGGGGCTCAAACAGACCTGGGCGGCTGGGGCTGGAGCTCGGACCACCTTGCCCCTGCAGCCCTTTTCTTAAGTTTATTTACTCAGAGAGTGTGTGGGGGAGGGGCAGAGAGAGGGAGGGTGAGAGAGGATCCCAAGCCGGCTCCACACTGTCAGCACAGAGCCCGACGGGGGGCTCGAACTCACGAACTGTGAGATCGTGACCTGAGCCCAAGTCGGGAGTCGGACGCTCAGCTGACTGAGCCGCCCAAGCGCCCTTCTCCTCCAGCCCTTTTATTAAAGTCCTTTGGCGGTTTGTGGGCTTTTAGCCCATAACGTCTCAGGCTCCTGCTTGCGTCTCTGTGTCCAGAGCCGTGGCCTGGCCCGTGGTGTGCCGTGTGGACAGTGCCGGGCGCCGGGCAAGACTGTCTCTGGGAACCATGGGTTTTGGGCCTGGCACCCAAGTTGGAACATTGCCGCTGGGCAATGTGGGACAGGCGAGCCCGTCCCACTCGGCTGGGTGGCTCTCAGCTGGAAAGCGGTAGGCGGGTGTGAGATGTGCGAGCGGGGCGTTGTGGGTGCAGCCCACGTGTGCGTGGCAAGGGGTCATCGTGGGCATTTGGTGACTGGGCCAGGCTTTCTAAGTGTCCCGCGGGGCCCGCTGGCCGTCTCCCCTGCGGACGGCTCGGGGACATCGCTCCGGCCACGTGCAGGTGAGCACGGGGTCTGCCTGGAGCGGGTGCCTGGCTGCTGGGCGTTTGTCGGATGTTTAGATTTATCCCATCGTCCCCCACCTCCCACCTCTCGCTGCCACGGTTAGTGCTTTCTGATCGTTTATTCTCTGGGGAATGGCGTGTTCGCCTGGTGTGCGATGTTGCGTCCCCAGGCTCTGAGCAAGGACTTCTTCCGTGAGTCGAGTGCGTGGGTTTTGGGCCCTGGAGTCCGTCAGTGGGGGCTGTTGCGGGTGCTTGAGGCTTTTTTTGCTCGTCTCTGGGGTGTTTCTGCACCCGGGTCTGGGGTCTTCCGACGTCTGGGTGGGAGATCTCTGACGGAGCCAGCTTGACACAGCCGGGCGCCCGCGGGGCCAGGTGGTAGGGATTCCCCGGGCATCCGGCGAGCTGTGTGTCTGCTGGAAGGATCCAGACCCTTTTCCCACTTGGCAGGGGCTGCTGCTGCACGGACTGTGTGTGGGTTTCGGGGAGTGGGGTGGGTTCCACGTCTGAGAAGGCGTGTTTCTGGGCCCTCGCCGCTTCTCTCTCATGCTGACAGGGCGTCCGCTGTCCCTGGCTGGGGTGAGAGCTGGGTGCAGCAGTCTGCCGGCTGGCTTCCTCCCAGCCCTCTGAGCCCGGCCTCACTGAGCTCCAGCGCCCCGGGGCGGGGCCCGGGTCACCTGGGCCCCTCAGCCCTGCCGCGGGGAGCACACTCGGTCACCTGACTCGTCTTGTGGCGGCTGGCCGGCCCCCAGCCCTGTTACCCTCTCCCCCCACCCCGAGGCATTCAAAAATGCGTGTTGTTGGTAGTTCGCAGAAGCTGTTTTCAGATATTCCCAAGGACAGTACCAAACGGTGGAAACATACTTTCCCCAGGTTCCCTCCCCCACATTGACTCTGGCCTTGGCCACCCCCTGGGGGTTGCTCGTGACACCCAGGGAAGTGGACGTTGGTGAGCCCGAGGGGGCCAGGAAGGGGCACGGGGGCAGCGAGTGTGCGGGTGGAGGCCCCGGCCCCGCGGGGCGAGCAGGCAGGAGCGCTGGGCCGCCACGGGGCTTCCCCGGGGCTCCAGGATGGGCCGGGGCTTTGGGATTTGGGGGCTGTATAATGGGGAGCCATGGTAGGTTCTAGCAGTGATGGTGGACCATGACCATCCTGCCAGGTGATCAGCGGCGGGGGTGGCCATGGGGACACCGTGCCGAGGTGGCTGCGGCCGGGTCTCTGTACCAGGGGGACTGGTGGGCGTTTGCCGGGGGCAGTGCTGTGCAGATGGAGGTCGTGATCATCCAGAGCCCAGGAGGAAGCCCTCCTGGGCCGTCTGTCAGTCTCTTTATCCCCGCTTCTGCCTGGGGACCCTGTGGGCTAGACGCTCCCGTGGGTGCTCCCTGTAGCCCTGTCCTGGGTGCTTGGGAACAGATGCCGCCTGTCCCTCTCCATGGCCTCACCCCCCCCCCCCCCCTTCCCCAGGTACGTCAGGAGTCAGTGTCCTGGGGGCGTGGTTGGATCGTGAGGACAGGGCAGAGGTTCTGGGGTCAGCCGGGCCTGGCCCTGTGCTCGCACGGCCACCTCGGGGCCTCTGTCTCCCCGCTCCCTGCTCTTGCTGGGGGCCCAGAGGAGAAAGTAATGGGCGGAGCCTGGCACACAGCGGGTCCCCAGCAGATCTCAGCTTGGGAGTCCAGCCCAGCCCAGCCCGTCGGCCTCGCAGGCCCCGAGGGGCTCACAGGTCAGCCTGTGCTGGTCCCAGAGCGGCTCCTGCACGGAAGCTTCTTGCCCAGAGCAGAGAAGAGCTGGCAGGGTTTTCAGCAGGGGTGGGGCGGGGGTGGCGTGCCAGGGTGACCTTTGAAGAGGCTGCCCTGGCCTTGTAGGGCCCGGTGGGTGGGGAGCGGGGGTTGGGCTGCTGTGCTGTCCAGGTGAGCACCCACAGAGGCCCTCGCCTGCGGAGGGAGGTGCCCCGGCTCTAGCTGAGATGGGGAAGCCCCTGCTCCAGCAGGCAGACGACAGGTTCTCGGTCTGTGTCACTGGTGAGGCCCTGTCTCCGGTCTGCAGGGCCCCGCCAGGCGGGCCCCCGCACGCGACTGACACCGGCCGGGAGCCGCTGGCTGAGTCGGTGCGGCGTGGGTGAGCCTCTGCCGAGGGGAGCGTGGCCAGGGCTCACAGAACGTGGCAGTGGGGGTCATGGGAAGGAAGCCCTCCGGGAACTCCTTGGGAGCTGAGCAGACGCCCTCTTCCCCGGGGACCCCTGGCCTGGCCCCGCCCCACCCACCGTGCGGCCCCGGGCTCTGAGCATTCGTGCCCACGGCCGTGAAACGGTGGTGCTCCCGGGCAGAGGGGGGACGTGGGAGTGTCTCCAGGTGCGACCAGCCCACCCCAGGCCCAGAGGAGTTTCACCCGGAGCATCCCCTCTCCCTGGCCCTTCCGGAAAGCTCTGACCTGCCCGGCCACCTGCCTGGAGGCCCCCACACTCCACCACAGGCGGGTGGGGTGTGGGCAGGCTCAGCCCTGGTGTCTGCAGATGTGTTCCAGGGCCCGACGGGGATGCACGTGAGGGTGAGAACAAACAGCTGTCGGGGGCAGGACGCACAGGCGTGTTCCCCGACGGAGCAGGGCCTCTGCGCCAGCCAGGGCAACGTGGCTCAAAATGAAACAAGAATCATTTCTTTTCCTGTTGAGAAGAAACTGGTTCAACCAGCCCGCAGACTCGGGGCCCTCTCTCCCCCGCAAGCGCTCCTGCCGCAGGCGGGGTTTCACCAGGAATCCCCCCTTCCCGCCCACCGTCCTCCACAGTCTGGGCAGCGCCCCACAGGTGCTGGGGACAGTGGAAGGGACAGCCTGGAGGGGAGGCCGTGGCGCTCAGGAGCCCTCGCCTGGCCTCGGAGAGGTGAGCGCGCTTCCCGCTCCCTGCGCTCCGTCCCCACAGTGGGCGTCGCTGCTGGGCGCCAGGTTCTGTGCCTGCGGCTCGGTGCCCGGTCGCCCCGCTGGCCGTGGGGGGGGGGGGTCTTCGTGAGGGTGAAGGGTCCTGGCCGGGGGCTCTGGCTCTGGCTCGGGAGGAGCCTCTCCCCCCTAGCCCTCCCCCTGCCCGCTGGACGAGAGCTCCCGTGATCAGACGGGGTGTGTGGGGCCGGTGTGCTGTCGAGTCCTGCTTAGACTCGCCCTCTGCGATACGGGGGTGTCTTCGGGGAGACTGCACAGCGCTCTGCGGGGCCACGGGGCAGGCTCGCGTGCGTGGGGATCTCTGATTTGCAGCGGCTGGGGTGCTGACTGCAGGCTCATCCGGGCAGGCTGCCGGTTCCTCTGCATTCCTCTTGTCCCCCCCGTTTCTGTCCCTGCGCCTCCTCCCCCGGCATTCCAGCAGGTCTGGGGGCGTCCACGGCTGCTGCTTCTTGGCCCGTCTGGCAGGCCGTCCAGCAGGCAGCGTGTGTTAGACTGCCAAGCGGGGCCGTGGCCTGGATGTCTGGCCGCAGCGTGGGGAGGTCTGCCTGCTGTGCCCGGGGACGCGGGCCCGGCCAGCCTGCTGGGGGTCTCTGGCCACAGGGCTGGAAACCAGCTCTGTGGACTGTCCGGGGCTCCTTGGCATCTTCCTGGGAGCATTGCACTGATGATTGGGGCCCTCTCCTGGCTCCCCCTGCAGTGCTGGCCGGGGTTGCTGGGCTGGTGGGTAGCCCCATCGGCGAGGCCACCCGCAGCCTTGTTGCCCCTCGACTGTCTGTCTCTGGGGTGGAGGGATGTGGGCACCTCTTGGTGAGATCAGATGCCTTGGAGCCCCTCAAGATTTGGGGGCCCTAGGTGGTGGCTGTGTGGCTTGCACTCGGGGGCCGGGCATCTTTGAGGTTTCTGCCTGTTGGATGGATGGATGGATGGATGCAGGAACGGCACCGGGGACAGGAGGCTGCCCGAGCCCTCGGATGGGACTTCCGTCCCACAGCCACTGACCTGACGCCGCTGGTCCTGACCCCTGCCCCTCCGAGTCCCTAGGCCTCTGCAGACCACCTGTCTGCTGGTGCTCAGCACCCCCCTGCCCATCGCCCGTGGTCACGTGGCTTCTGGAAACACCGGCCCTGCCCTGGGTCCTGGGAGGCTCTGGAGTCACGGGGAAGAGGGAAGGGAAGGTGGGGAGTTGGGGTTTCCTGAGCCGCGTTTGGGGCTGTCTGTGCGACAGGTCCTGGTACCTGCTACCTTGAAGCTGTGAGCGGCCCGTGGGGTCTTCTCCCTGCCGCACCCGGGCACACAGGGCACACAAGGGTGGCCGGGCGAGGACGGGGCTGGGCCAGACAGGCAGGGCTCCGGCGGGAGCGCGGCCCCGCCGTGCTCCTGGCGTCGTGTGTCCCTAAGCTGCGAAGACTTCGGGGTGTGTGCCGCTCCGGGACTCACCGCCCTCTCTGCTCCGTGGTGGTCCGAGCGGTGCCTCCCTAGGTTGGGTGTGCAGCTCGTCCTCAGGTACCCCAGGTAGTGCTCGCCGTGGGCCTCCATCAGAGCACTGCCAGCCTGGGGGGGTGATGACACCCCCTGCTGCCAGAATGAGGGGAAGGGGTGCAGGTGCATTTGGTTGACTCTGTGGCTGGGCCTGGTGTGGCGCCGGCGGGCAGCCTCCGGCAAAGACCCCCGCGGGAGTGCCCCGGGGCACTGGTGCCGTCCTCAGCTCTTTTTCCAGCACCTCCCGGGCCCAGGCACTGGCTGGCTGCTCACGGGGAGCCCCTCCTGGCCACCCCCTGCCGCCTGGCCGTGCTGCTCACTTCCTCCACGGTGGCTGGACTCCAGCCACACCTGCCGCCCCCGGGCCCAGCTGCGATACCCCTTCCGTACGAGGTGGCTGGGCGAGGGCGGCCACGCCACTCTTCTTCCCCTGCCCCTCACCAGCCCTGGCCTGCTCGGTATGGCCAGCAGAACCCCGACACCCCATCCCTTTCGCTGCTTGCGGCAAAACCCACTTAGCGTCAGTCTCTCTGGGCTTTAGGCTTTCATGCGTGCCGTGGGGCAGGGCAGGGGTTTGCTTAGGTGGTGAGGTTGATGGTGATGACGGTGATGGTGGTGATGGTGATGGTGATGATATAGACGTATCTGTCATCGAGTGCTCAGTGGATATCAGCACAGACGTTGTGTTACCCTGGGCTTTGTTACGGAGAGTGGTTTCCCCTGTTAGACCCTTTGGGCCTTTCTGGGGTCTTTGTCCATGAGGGGCATTGCAAGGAGTGTTCCATCTACCCTGGGAGTTTGAAGTTGGTCAGGGCTGAGGGCTTTAGGTTGGTGTCTCCTCATTGGGACCCAGAAGTCCAAGCGCCTGTGTTACTGTTTCTTGTTCTCACACCCTGGGACGCCGGGGAGTTCCTCGGGAGAGCGGCCTGGCTGGGGCCCTACAGATCGGGGTTGCAGTCCTACTCTTGGCCTTTGTATCTGTTTCCCCTGGGGGTCCAGACGTGTGAGCAGCCATGCTTTGTATCGTACAGCCTCCTGCGAGGGGCTTTGATTCGCAGCCCCTCGCTTTTCCGTGCGTCCCACACTCCTGCTCTTAGCCCCTGATCACATCCTGGGGGCCAGGGTATGAGTTCAAGGAAGGAGAGCCCAGCTGCGTGGCTGCTTCTGGGGTGGGGAAAGGAGCCGAGCCCCTGGTTTGCCTGATGTGGGTGGGGGTCGGGGGCCTTAAAGACAGGTTTGGCGTTTCTGAGTTCTTGAGGCCTCGTGCTCAGCTGGGCCCCAGGGCCCTGACCTGGCCCAGCCCACCCGGCGTCACTCTGAGGTGAGGACACCTGAGGCTCTCAGGGGAGCCCCTGACTCTTTCCGAGTCTCGGGCAGAGCCTCTGCCTATTAGGTCCGTGGTGGCTGCTCATTCTGGGGCCAACACAAGGCCTTGGGGCCGGCAGGGTCATGATGTCCGTCCCTTGGCCTTCGGTGTCCACCCTGCCTGCCCCCTCTCCACCCCTCCCCTCCCGGGCCCCCAGGCATCCCTGTCTGTTGCAGACGGCGGGGTGGGGCCGTGCCAGGAAATAGGACTTTAGAGAGGCCAGCTGGTGGTCTCCATGGGACCCATGGGGGGTGAAGTCCCTGTTGGGTGCCCAGGGGCCGTTTCCTGTGGGCACGTGGGGGCAGGGTGAAGGAATGTACGTCTTGGCTTGCTGTCCCCGTCCTCTCCCTCCCTCTCTTCTCTGGGGTCTGGGTGGGTCTGGGCCACCCCGGACCCTGTGTAGAGCTGGGCAGGTCCACGTTCTGGCCCCCTTGGGTCCGTGTGCTCGCTGAGCCCGGCAGGGTGAGGCCCCCGAAGCTTCCTGCCTGGCACATTCGCCACCCTGCTCGAGGCCCCCGGGCTTGGGGCAGGACAGAGACCCTCGTGCTCGAGGCCCCCGGGCTTGGGGCAGGACAGAGGCAGGCTGGGGTTTCTCCTCACCTCTGTAAAGGCCCAGCTCACCTGTGTCCTCCTTAGCAGGGGCTGAGACTTGGGGCTGGGACCACCGGTTTGGGAGAGGGCAGAGTGACCCCAGAGGAGCTGAAATTTCAGCCTGAGCCACCTGAGCCGTAAGCTGACACTGGGCCAGGAGGTCGTGGGTGGGCCATGCTCCCCGAGGGCTGGAGGTAACAGGCCCCTGGGTCCCAGCCCACCCTCTGCAGGGTGGGAAGCAGGCACGGACGGGGCACAGGGGCCACCACAGTAGCTGCTGCCTTGGGTGCGCTCTGTTGGCAGAAGGGGAAACAGGCCAGGGGCCCTGGGTCCCGGCAGCGGTCGGCTCTCCCTGCGGCTGGAGCCTCCGCATGTCAGGGGCCATCTGCCCAGCCGGCCCCAGCTCCTGAAGGCCCCTCGCCCCGTGGGGCCAGCGGGAGCTTCTCACCTCCCCCTCCTTGTGTTCCAGCCACTCGCAGCTTCCCCCAAACCCAGACGCGCCGCGGTCCTCACCACGTCCCCACCAGGCCGCCACTTCTCCCTCCCCTGGCGGCCTCGGGGAAGCAGTCCTTCCGGAAGGTGGGGGCTGTAGGTGGGTGTCTTGGGACGCTCCTGAGGGCCTGCCAGCTCCTCGATGTGGGGTTTCGGTTCCGGGGGGGGGGGTCCCCGGGCAGGGGCGCAGCGTTGCAGGGGTGGGGGGAGCTTGTGCTCAGAACTGTTCTTGTTCTTACAACGTTCTTCCCCTACGTTTGTGCCCCTCTTCCTCCTGGGCACCTTCGCTCCCGCCCCCACGCCGGCCTTCCTGCCCCTCCCCGAAGTGGGACCCCTCCCCGGGCTCCCTCACTTGGACCTCCTGTCCCTCCCTCCCCACTCTGTGCTTCCTGCGTGGCCCGCCCGGCGTCCTCCTCCTTCCCACTGAACACGCGGCCCCAGCCCGTGGCCTGCTTGGACCCTGCCCCGATCGGTCCTGCCAAGAAGGGCCTTGGAGGAGCCCCAGCTCCCCTTTCTAAGAGTCAGGGGTTCCCTGGCTGTCTGGGGGAGGTGGAGCCCCCGGGGCACGCCCCCACCCCACCGCGGTGAGGCTGGCATTTCCTGCCTCCTCCCCGCCTCCCTCCTGCCATGCAGCCACCGGAAAGGAGGCGGTGGGGCTTCCCCGGCTTCCTGCCGTGGGGTCCCAAGGGTGGGGGGGGGGTCCTGGCGGGACCCCATGCGGCTGTGGAATTTTGGAGAGCGGAGATGTCTCTTCCCTCTCTCCAAGGGACCTCAGGCCACCTGTTCCTGAGTGGTGGCAGTGGTTTCCGCTTGTAAGCAGCCGTGACTGAGAGCCCACCGCCCGAAGAAGCGGCCCGTGCCGTTGTCGGTCCCCAGGAGACCGTTCTCGGCTTCAAACTTTATCAAGCGTAGCTCTTAACCCCCAGGCTCTGGGGCTCAGGGAGGTTCTGGGCGCCTGCTCTGGGGCTGAGAGCCCAGGGCTCCCCACCTCTGCCCGTGGCTCTGAGGCTGCCTTCCAGGTATTTGTGTGTGAGATGCAGTTTTGTGGCCTCAAGTATGTTTTGTGCTAAAGGAGAGATCGTCCACCACCTCTTCCGTGCAGCCTTCCTGGACTGAATCTGGCAGCCCGTCCAGGTCTCTTTGCCTGTGCGGGGGCTGCTGGGCCTCCCGTCCGTTTGGACAGAGGCCTGTCTCGTGGAGGTCCCTATGAGCTCCCGAGCCCCACTGATGCCTCATCGTCCCAAAGAGGGCATGGCGGCGGGGAGCGGTGGAAGGGGTGTGAGGTGCGGGGGTGCTGAGGGTGTGAGGCTCGGCGTTTGGGCGCCGCCCCTCCCCACACGCCCCTCTGCGCCCCCCTGGGCAGGGAGGGCCGGGTGTCAGCTGGCTCCCCCGTGTCTGAGCTTGATGTCCTGCAGCCCCGCCCCCCCCACCCCCAGCCCCACTGAGCGAGGATCAGATAAGTGTGTGGCGATCAGCCAGTGACAAGGCCCCAGCAGGTCCAAAGTATGATTTTTAAAGAATAAGGCCTTATCGCCGCCTCTGCTTATCAGCGGGTAGGGACGGATGGCAGCGGTGGGGCCTGCACCCACGTGGAGGGGGGTGGGCAGGGCCTCTGCGAGCCGAGGATGTTTGGGCATTTTCTTGCCTTTTCTTTCTAATGTTCCCCTTCCTGGCCAGAGTGTCTCTCTCCAGAAGACTCCAGAAAACACACCCAGCCCATTGTCACCCAGGCTCCGGGAAAGTGTCTTCTGTGGATGTTCTGTGTAAACAGGAAGCACCCAGAGTGGGGGCCTGGGAGCAGCAGGGGTCCTGAGGAGGCGGGCTGGGGTGGGGGTGGGGGCCTGGGACCCAGCAGCCCCAGGGGCTCACAGCAGGGTGGAGTGATTTCTGGACACTGAACACACAGCCTCGGGCCGGGTGGGCAGGGTGCCTGCTGCAGAGGCTCGAGGGGGGTGCTCCTTCCCCCGTGGGCTCCCCTCCTCCTGGTTCGCAGACTCGGGCTGGGTGCGGGCAATGCCTTGGGGGGCTGGGGAGCTTTGGGGTGCAGGCTGGCAGCTGGCAGTCAAACAGGCCTCCTCCCTCCCGGCCTCCCTCCCTGCCGCCCTCCCCCCTTCCGGCCAAGCTTTCTCCTGCCTCTCCCTCCCTCTCCTGGGGGGGAGCAGCAAGCAAACAAACAACCAGCAGCCCGGGGGGGGGGGGGGGCACCGGCCCCTGCAGCTGTGAGCCTTGGTGGCAGCCGAGGCCCCTCCCGGTGGCTGTGGCTACGGCTGCACCCGGCCCCTTATGGAGGGAGGACAGCCGCAGAGAAACCCTGCGGGCCCTGCTCTGATCAGGGCCCAAGGGCCCCCAGGAGTACCTGGCAGGGGGGGTGGAATCTAGGAGTGGCTTCTCTTGCTCGGCCCTGGAATCATGGTCTCCTTCCCACTTGTGGGAAGGAAGGTGGGCGGCTCCCCCAGGGACGCCGTCCTGAGGCCGGGAGCCCCAGACGCCCCTGGCTGCGTTGCCTCTCTCTCTGTGCTGCCCTGGGAGGCGTCCGCCAAGCCTGTTTTGCAGGGTCCATCTTGCTCCCCTTTTCCTTCCACCCAGAAGTCGGACAGGTGCTTCTCTACACCGCGTGGAGGGGACAGCCTCGGTCCAGGCCGTGGCTACCTCCTGTGGAGCAGGCGTGCGGAGGGGGAAGCCGAGCCTCCGACTGCAGGCTGGAGAGGCAGGCCACAGTGCTCGCCTGGTGCAGGGGCAGCTGCGGGTTTCTGGGCTCCTGTCTTTGGGCGGGTCCGCCGCCTTCTCTGTGCCTCAATATCCTCGGCTGTCACGAGTGGGTAGGCAGGGACGTGGGAGCTCCGTGAGATCCAAGATCTGCAGCCGGGCCTGCGTCTGCTGTGCTCGACCGCCTGGCCTCTCCCGGCCTGTCCTCTCTCGTCAGCCCTGCCCCCCCACCGCAGACCTCCCGCGGGAGTTCCCGGGTGCGGACCTGGGGCCCTTAAGGACTAGTAGGGCCGATCTGCAGTACCCATCCTTGCCAGCAGGTGCTGCTACCATCCGGCTCTGGAATTCTTCAGTTTGGGTTTTCAAGTTCAGCAAAGCCGTTGATCCCCACTTTTGTGAACGGCTGGGATTTCAGACGGATCGGACGAAGCTGCCCACTAGTGGAGTTGGACGGCGAGCAGCGGCAGGCGGGCTCGTCCAGCCCCGACTCCACTGTGGGACTCTGGTTCCACGGAGCGGGAAGTGCCCAGCGGGCAGGGGGCTGCGCAATGGGGGCAGGTATAGGCTCGCAGAGGAGGGCGTCTGGCAGAGTGGCAGAGCCTGCTGTGTTCCTGCCGGAGCCACCCACCGCGCCCTTCGGGCTGATTCCCTCCTCCCCCCAGCGTCTCCAGGGACAAGTTCATAAATCCCTGCATGAGGGTCTCGGCTGGAGTCACGAGTGCCAGGCTCCGACTCTGCCGGTTGGCAGCTTTGTCCTGAAGTGTGACGGTGCATACCCCCCCCCCCCCCCCGAGACCGTTTGCACAGGGAACATTCAGGACACGGCCACTGCAAGGTTGGCGGAGGCGGGTTTTCCACGGGGCCGTCGAGGGGTGCAGCCCCCTGACCTGGGGTGCATGTGGACAGAGGCCACGCCATCGTGTCTGTGGTCCCCCTCGACCTGGCGGAAGCACCTGTGGTCACCGCGGGCTGGAGCGAGAAGGGCTGAGGGAACATTTTGCCCACGGGAAGGCTGAGGCCCAGAGGGGCCCCCGCTTGCCCGGGGGGAGGTGGAGTCCACGGGCCTCCTGATGGAATGCTGGAGTGTTCGCCCTGTGGGCAGCACATTCGCCACCTGAGAGCCCCCCTCCGGGGAGGTTTCTTCCTGCTGAGCCCCCAGGCTGGGGTGGGGAGGCCTAATTAGCGCTTGCCGGGCTTTGAAATCCCGGAGATGAAAGTCTGTGTGTGGGAGGTCCCGGCCCCTCCCCACAGCCTCCGTGGGCTGCTCGGCTCTGAGCACCGGCCCTCTCGGGAGCGCGCGGATTTGGGGCACACAGGAAGTGCGCATCTATCTGGGGTTCGTGGGTCAGAGGGCCACGGCTGCTGGGGCGCCTCCTGGTGCCAGAGCCGCCGTGCCCTGGGCACTGTAAGAACACAGGCCCGGATGTGCCGTCTGTAAAATGGGGTGATAATAGCGCCTGCCGCAGGCCTCCCCCCTCCTCCCTTGCATTAATCTACACCGAGGACACGGACTGGTTTCTGCCACGGCGTGGGCACCCTGACGGCGTCGGTCTCGTCCTTTGTGCCGTCGTTCCCACACCTTTACCTCAGCCCCTTGAGCATCTGGGCAAAGGGACTGGCAGCTCGTGGTGACCAGGCATCCCAGGCGGACAGGCAGCCTTCCCGTCTCCCTGCCTGTCCGGTGTCTGCCCCCCCCCCCCCCCCCCCCCCCCCCCGGCCCAGCCTGAGCCCCGGCACCGGGGCCACCTCGGAGGGGGAGCTTCCGGCGCCCTGGCCCGGCCGGACCTCGTGTTGGGGGGAATCTGCGGCCCGAGCCGTTACGATCGCCACGGGGGCGCTGGGGCCCGGCCTCGCCGCGGTCTCTGCGCCCTGCGTGGAGCAGGCCGGGGCCGTGTGGGTTCCTGACCGCCCGCCTCTGGGTTCTTGTCTTGCAGATTTCTCCACCCAGGTGAACTCCTCTTCCCTCAACTCCCCCACGGGGCGTGGCTCCATGGCCGCCCCCTCGCTGCACCCCTCTCTGGGGCCCGGCATCGGCTCCTCGCTCGGCTCCCCCGGCCAGCTGCACTCGCCCATCAGCACCCTGAGCCCGCCCATCAACGGCATGGGCCCACCGTTCTCGGTCATCAGCTCCCCCATGGGCCCCCACTCCATGTCAGTGCCCACCACGCCCACCCTGGGCTTTGGCACCAGCAGCCCCCAGGTAAGCGCAGAGGCGGGCCCCATCCTGCGGACCCTCGGGGGGTCCTCTCCCCCCTTTATGTCTGGGAAGCCGAGCCTCAGAGCGAGCGGTGGCTTCGGCCTGAGTTTGACCCGGGTCTGGCTGACTCCCTGGCCCTCGACTCTCCGAGGTCATCAGCTGGCCTCCCCGCTGCTGGTCGTTTCCTCCAGTGTGGCCCCCCCCACCCCCACCCCGCGGGGGGCTCCCTTGCTCCCCTGACTCGGAGCTCTGTAGGGCGGGGTGCCGCCTTCCTCAGCATTCACACCCACCCACCCCCCTGAGCCCCTGTCCCTTCTCGGCCCTTCCCTCCTGGCCGCCTCGCATGCCCACACCAGGTGGTTCCGGCGCCCCGGGCCCAGAGCCCCGGGTGGTGTCTCCGGGCGCTGTGTCGATGTGCCCTCCTCAGGCCGGGCCCCAGGCCCCACGGTGGCCTCAGCTCATCTGTCAGGGCTCGGTGGGATTTTCCACGGGCGTGGGTTTGGAACAGTCTGGCTTTCAGGGTTGTTTCTGAATCAGGAAGGAAGTGGTGCCTGGCGGGGCCTGGCTCGGTCTGGTTCTTGCCGTGGGGACCGTGGGGGCCCAGTCCACCCTCCCCTGGGCACCTGTCGTCCAAACCCCTGCAGAGCCGTCCGGAACTCTTCTGGAGATCCCTGGGTGGTGACGGGTCCCCGGGGCCCAGCGGGGTGTCCTCTCTCCCAGCTCCGTGCGGTTCCTGCTGGGTTTCTTGCTGGGTGGCCAGAGGGCCTGCCTGAATCCCAGCGGGACCTCCCTCTCTCTGGGGCTCGAGCCGTCCTTCCTGAAATAGGTCCGAGTCCAAGGCTGGGTTCGGCCATTCTTGCCCCGAGATGACAGCCCCGTGGTGGAGAGCCTCGGGGCACATCTCCACGGAGCCTCAGGACAGCCTCCTGGGGAGAGACTTGGGCGCAGGCTTCCCTGTCCAGAGCCACACATGCCCTCGTGACAGCCACATCCTATGGGCTCCCAAGCCCCTGCCTGCGGGGCAGTCCCCTTCGCTGCTGGCCCCGGGGTACCACCGAGCTGGAGCCAGCCCACTGCCCCTCTCGCTGGGCCTCCAGAGCTGGCCTTGGGGGGAGAATCTTGCTGGCTTTTCCAGAGTGACCTTGTCAATCTTTTGTGTCTGGGGGACGGGAGCAAAAGAGCTGGGGTCTCAGGCGTCAGTGCAGAGCTCCCGTGCTCCTCTCGCATCACCTGGCCCCCGGAGCAGGCAGGAGGCCTGAGGTGCTGGCCTGAGGGAGGCTCGGCTGCTTTGCTGGGCCTGGCCAGGTTATTTTTAGCACAGCCGCCCCACCCCCAATTCTTGCTGGCTGCACAGCGAGCCAGGGGGCAGATGAAGACTGAGCTTGCACCTGCCCCCCTGGGGACCGCGACAGAGGCAGGCACCTGCTGGCCCTCAGCCCCATGAGGCTCCTTGCTGGTCGTAGGCCTACCACCTGCCCTGGACACCCTGAGGGCTCGTGTACAGCAGGAGCCTGGGCGTGGCAGTGGTGTCCCCCAGACCTTGGGGTCACCTGCCACTTGGCACTGTTTGCCCGTCTGGGAGCGGGGGCGGGGTAGTACTGGGGAGTGAGGGGTTTGGGGGACCACATCTGTCCTGTTCTCTCTTATTCTCGGCACCCAGCCAGGTTCCTGGCACTTGGTGGTGCTGGTTGAATCCAGGTTGCGTGTGAGTGAGGGGCCCCAGGCCCCTTGAGGCTGATGAGGGGATCGGGGCAAGAGTCAGGCCTGGGAGAGGGTGTGGGGAGCAAGCCCGCTGTGCCCCAGATGGTCACTGCTGTGCTGTGGCCACCCGTCCCACGTGTCCCTCTGTCCATCAGTCAGTCGCGCCACAGTGAGTTTTGCCACGGTCTGAGCCGCGCACTCGGCCTCCCCTGTGGCTGCCCGTCCTGGCGAGGCCTCAGTTTCCCGGTATCGCCTTCCTGGAGTGAGTGGAGCTTCTGGGCTTCAGCAGCTCATCCTGGAAACCTGGGGTTCCCCATATTCACAAAGAGTGTGGGTGGAGTTCAAAGGGGGGCATGCCCCACCCTCTGCCCCAAAACCACAACCGCGAAGTCATGGTTGGCGGAACCAGCGAGGTTCTCCGATTTCTGCTGCCGGAGAAGGGCTGGCGCCCTGCCGAGGGCTGCCTGCTTGAGTCCACGCAGCCCAGAAGGCCCGCCAGCGCCCCCGGTCTGCCTCGCTTTGCCCTCCCTGCCCAGAAATGGGTGCCTGGGGGTCCAGATCCCAGGCGCCGGCCCCCGGGCTGCCCTGTGCCTCTTTCCTGGTCTGGGGGCTCAGCACAGGGCCCAGGAGCACCCCCACCGCGCCCCAGAGCCCTCTGGCCCCACCGGGCCTGCCGTGGGCACCACAGCATGTAGCCCTCGCCAGCCCAGCAGACCTTCCCTGGTGGGGGATCTGCTCAGGCCAGTGGGCCGGCTGGCACTGCCTGCTCTTTGTCGGCGGTCCCGTGGCCGTGAGGCCTCCAAGGACAGGGCGTCCCCACGGTTTGCCCCTGCCTTGCGGGTCCTGTGAGGCAGGCGAGGCCAAGGGCCTGGTCTCGCAGCGGCAGGCCTGAGCCTCCACCCCCAGTTCTGGCCGCGGATGGGGGGGAAGCCTGCTGTTGGCTCAGGAGGAAGAGCGTGGTGGGTGCAGAAGAGAGGAGCCTCCAGAGGCGGCAGGAGACCCTGGCGGGGCCCTGATGAGGCTGCTGGTTGTCAGCGAGTCCTGTAGGCTCCAGTGGGAACTGAAAAAAATGCCAAGGATATGAAAGGGGAAATGGGACTGGGCCCCACCCTGGCCACACCACATGGCCTCCAGGCCCTAGCCAGGGGCTGTTGGCACCGTGGATGGGGTGCAGGGGGGAGGGGCTACAGCTCCTCAAAGAATGGGGGGGCCAGCCCAAGGCGCATCAGCTTGGAGCTGGGAAGGGCGAAGTGTGACCCCTGACCCCGCACAGCCTGGCCCTGGTGGCCTCATGGGCACCGTTTACTAGTTGAGGCAAAGGATCGATGTGGGTGGCCCCAGGCCTGTGGTGAGTGGGGGCTACAGCCAGCCTCGTCTCCCCACGTGTGCAGGGTCTCCTAGGGCTCCCAGAGGCCTCTGGGCTGACTGCTGTGCCCCTGGGAAGCCTGAGGCCGGGAGGGCAGGGATGCCCCCGGCACATGGCCGCCAGCCACGGCACTGACGGTCCTTCCCGCCTGGAGCTCCTTCCCACGTGGGGCCCGCCCTGCCTTCCTCACTGCAGTGGCCCTGCCTCAGTTTACCTAGGGCAGTCACCAGTTCTTAGGGCCTGCATGTACACGGGGGACAGGGCAGGTGGCCTGCCACCCACCCAGCACGGTGTGGGCAAGCATGAAAGAGGAAATGCCCAGGTTCCTCTCCCTGGTGCCCTCGAGTGGATCCAGCCACGTGGGGTCCTGGCCGGGCTCCCACAGCGTGGGGAAGGCTGCAGCAGGGGCAGGCCTCCCGCTCCCATGTCCTCAGTGACTCCCCCCCCCGCCCCCCCCCGTCGGCCCCCTCTGCACCCATGTCGCGCCCTTCCTGAACGGCTCAGCGGCCCCTCCGCCTGGGACCCAGCCCGCGACGTCTCCTGGAGGCCGAGTGTGTGTAGCAAGCTGCCCCTGTGTCGGCTCAGTTTTCCTGACGGCGGCCCTCAGCTTGGCCCACGACGAACCTCAGGCTCGGAATGATTGAATAATTTCCCCAAAGCCACACAGTGGATGGAGGAGGGCATAATCCGGGGGCCCTGCCATAAGCTGTGCTGTCCCCACCACCCGCCTCCGCCCCGTCCCCACCAAGCCAGCGAGCTCTGCAGGGCTGCGCGGGGCTATGTGTCCTGTGTCGCTGGGCACTTAGGGAACGGCGTGTGACCGGTGGGGTCCCCGAGTGGCTCTGGGCCTGTTCCCCCTGCAGCATGCGGGCATCGCCTTGGTGCCCACAGCCTGCTACCCAGAGGCCTGCCTGCCGGGCCCCTGACCTCCTGAGCCTCCACATCCATATCTGGGAAGGGACAGGGACATGGCAGAGGCGAACGTGTGTGGCGCACCTGGGCACAGGGCCCTCCGCAAACGGCCCCTTCTCTGTCCCCTTTCCTGTGGGAAACGCTCCCAGGCCTGGGGACGGTGCGCAGAGAGTGCCCTGGTGCCAGTGGACAGGCTGCTCTGGTCCGTGGCGCCCTCTCACCTGATGGCCCCCAGGGGTTTCTTGGGAGCCCCCCGGAGTCCTGGGTGGGGGGGTGGGGGGGTGGTCAGTGCACTCAGAGTCACAGGGCCCCGGGCGGGGGAGGGCCCCAGAGCCACGGGGGCTGGAAGGACCCTCCCAGCCTCCCAGGCCAGCGTGGAAACAGGCATTGGGGGCCTTGTGCTTCGTGTTCTCGGAGCACCAAGTTCTCGCTGCCCCGTGAGAAAACGGTGGAGGTCGGGGGCCGTGGGGAAGGAAGGAGGTGAGGTTCCCGCTGGCAGGAGGGGCCCGGGGCTACCCGGGGCAGCCAGGCGCCTGCTGTCCTTCCCCAGAGACGTGCACACCGCCCGGTTTCCGCCTTTGTCAGGGTTTGCAGAAGTGGGGGGCCGGGGGCCGCCGGGCCGGGGTCCTGGCGCCAGTGGAGACAGGCCAGCCTGTGGGCGCAGCGGGAAGCACCCCTGGGCCCTAGCGCTGCCGGGAGAGCTGGGGTGGATGCAGCGGAACCAAAACTGCTGTGTCATTGCAGCGGCAGCTGTTGCCAGGGTGATGGTGAGGTTCCCACGCTTCCTCCTGGGCAGCATGGGGCTGTCAGCCTCCGGGTGGGGCGGGGCGCTGTCTGTCCCGCTCTCCTTGGGTCACGTGATCCGAGCTTCCCCCACCCACCCCACCCGGCGGTGTGCTGCCGAGGTGGACCCCAGCTCCCTTTCCTTGCTGTGACCAGGCCTCGGCGCCCAGCTGCGGGTTGGGGGTCCCCAAAACAAAGTGCCTGCCTCACAGGGGAGGGGCGCGAGCTCACGCTGCCCTGTCCAGGGCTCGCTTAGTGATGGGAGGTGGGTGAGAGTCGGGGTGTAAGCAGGGCCCTGGGGGGTCCTCCTCTGAGGCCATGGTGGGGGGGTCCCTGAAGTCAGGGCAGGGCTCAGCGGGGCTGGGCCCTGCCGCTCCTGTGCTGTGTGGCCCGTGGCTGGCATCGCCCCTCTCTGAGCCTCGGTTTCCTCTCTGCAAGGTGGGGGGGGGGGTTCATTGGCACCTTCCTACGGTAGGGCTGGTGGGGGGGATGCTGGCACGTGCCCCCCTGGACGCCCCCGGTTTTCCCTCCTCAGCTCAGCTCGCCCATGAACCCCGTCAGCAGCAGCGAGGACATCAAGCCCCCGCTGGGCCTCAATGGTGTCCTCAAAGTCCCGGCCCACCCCTCAGGGAACATGGCGTCCTTCACCAAGCACATCTGTGCCATCTGCGGGGACCGCTCCTCAGGTAGGCCGTCATGGTTGCGGCGGGACCGCAGGACTCCCCCCCACCCCCCACCACGGGCAGGGCGCAGCGGTGCGGGGAGGCGGGCGGCTGGCTGGGCCCAGGAGGGGGTTTCGCGCAGCACAGGGATCGAGAGCAGGGGAGGCCGCAGGGGGGACGGCGGTGGGCGGGGCCTGGAGGCCTCCGTCGCGGGGGGGGGGGGGGGGGGGGGGGGGGGAGGGGGGTCGACGGCGAAGGGGGCCGGCCCGGCCTCGTGCCCCTGCACCCCGGCCGCTGACCGCGGGAGTGGAGGAGGCCCCACGCGCTCGGGCGCCGTGCTCAAGGCCCCGCTCCCCGCAGGCAAGCACTACGGGGTGTACAGCTGCGAGGGCTGCAAGGGCTTCTTCAAGCGGACGGTGCGCAAGGACCTGACCTACACCTGCCGGGACAACAAGGACTGTCTGATCGACAAGCGGCAACGCAACCGCTGCCAGTACTGCCGCTACCAGAAGTGCCTGGCCATGGGCATGAAGCGCGAAGGTAGGCCCGCCCGGTGCCGTCCCCGCAGCTCCTCCCACGGCCCCGCAGCTCCTCCCACGGCCCCGCCCCTCCCACGCCCCGCCGCCACGACGGGGCGCTCGCTCCCTCCAGGGGCCAGCCCCCGTGGCTCTCCCCGGGCCCTGGTCCCGCCTGCTCTTCACCCCGGCGCCTGCTGTTTGCCAGGCCCTGGGCTTAGCGGGGGCCGCCTCCATCCTGCCCACTGGCGGCTCTCAGCCCCGGGCGGGGAACGCGATCAAAGCCTCTTCAGGTGCCGGTGGCCCAGGGCGTGGGCTCTGGGACCCGGGCGGGCGAGGGCCGAGGCTGCACGTGGGAGATGGGGAGAGGGAGGGTCCTGAGGTCGTGTTGCAGCCAACTGGTAAGGGGACAGTCGGGGACGCCGTGGCGGGGACAGCGCTGATGAGGGGGCAGAGTGGAGCAGGGAGCCCCAGCCGCCCTGGGGGTGCCGCTGAGCCCTGCTGCATGCGGGGGGGGGCCGCCTTCCCCTCCCTCGGACCTCCTTCAGTGGGCGTCTCCGCCTTGGATTCGGAGCCCATTTTATTGACAACTGTTTGTTAGGGGCAGGGGGTCGGGGCAGGTAGGGAAGGTCACCTGAGGTCATTGAAATCGTCCAGTTGTTCAGCCAGACCTGGGTCTGAGCCCTTGACCCCAACTTGCGGTGCGTCCATGGGCTTCGGTTTCCCCATCTGCAGGCTTGATGACTCCTGCATCCTGGGTCGCTGTTACGTCTGCCTCTGCGCTCAGTCTCGCAGCCGGCGCCTCGCGGGGCTGGAGAAGTGCTGCTTGGGGTCAGGGTGTGGGTCTCGGACCTCCTCGTGGGGCCTCCAGTGGTGCCTCACCACCTAGGACCGTCCCCTGGGGTGCCTGCGGCTCTCGTCTCATTTCCTGTTTTACCCCACTCGTCCTTGTTAGGAAACTTGAGACCCCAGCCGGGCCAGGTGGTCCTGTGGGACTTCTTCCTCAAGGCCACGAGGGCAAGCGGGACGACGGGATGTCCTGCATCTGGCACTGCTTCCGACCAGGGAGGGGCCTCGGGAGCTGCAGCGCTGAGCTGCAGGGGCTGGCCGGGGCCTCGAGGAGTGTCTGCCCACCCACCCTTCCTCGGACAGGCAGAGGAGCTGAAGCCCAGAGGGTCCAGGGCTTGCCCGAGGCCACATGCCAGGCGGGACCCAGGCCCCTGGTGCTGTCCTCGTTCCTTTACGCTATCCAGGGGGCCAGAGGAGGTGTGCACCCCGCCCTGGTTCCTCTGGGTGCCCTTTGTAATCAGGGAGGGCTGGCCGGGGGTGGCCCGTGCAGCTGTGTTCCCGGGATGGGGACTTGGGCGGGGCAGGCACATGGTGGGTGGTGGATGAGTGTGTTCCCCGGGCGTAGGGCACTGGCCAGATGGCCAGGTGCCAGTGGGCTGGGGGGAGGCTCGGGCTCCCTTGAGGACACCCCAGCACAGAGCGAGCTCGGGTCAGCGCCCGAGACCACTCACTGGCCGAGCTCGGCACTCCTGGTGCCAGGCACCACGCTGGGCACTGGGCACGCAGCAGCGAGCCGTGGGCATGCGTCCACTGCAAGGGATTGTCACGTTACCAGGCGGGGCCCCCAGGTGTGCTCAGCGCTGGCAGGGACACAGAGGAGGCGGTGAGCCAGCTGCAGGCAGATGTCAGGCTGATGCCTTCAGAGCGGAAGGGTGTCGGGTAGACCGGGTGCCTAGCCGGAAGGGATGGCGTGTGCAGAGGCCGAGGGCATCAGCAGATACGGCATGCTGCGAGGCCTGGATGCCATTCCCGGCCCCAGAGAGTCACCCTCCGTGGGTCCCCGGGACTGTCTGCTAAATGTGGATCCCTCTCGGGCCCCCTCAGCCTGAGCGTCATCAGACCCCAGCTGCCTGACCTCCCGAAGGTCTGGGAGAGAGTGGATGCTGCAGGGTCCCAGGGCTGGGAGACCTGGTCTGACCCCCCTCCTGGCGCCCACAGTGACTGGGTCTTGCGAGTGGCTGTTAGAAACAGCTGCTTCGTGCGGGGCCTCACTGGGCACCGGGCCCGTCTCCACACTCGCTCTAGCCCCTTGCCCGTCGTGTGGGGATTCTGCCCT